>NC_058053.1:602387-809887 GCF_020085105.1 Siniperca chuatsi
TTTGAAACTTTCTTTGATGTTTATTCAGTTAAAAACATATTAAGAACCACAACTCAGTCCACTTTAACCATTTTGAGGAAATCAACAATAATGTATATATTACTTTTTTAGGTAAGAAAAATGTGTAAAACTAAAACCACAAAAACAGTATCTAAATAGAGTATTATAAGTTAAATGCTAAAATATGGGTATAAAAATGATTCCTGTATTATCAGCATTTGTCTTTATTAACCTTACCCTTGCATTTGCCCTCTGATCATGGGACTATGTTTTGTAATATCAGCTCTGTGGAATTAATGGGCTTTGGAAAAATTCAGCATGTTTCCTTTTCAGATATAGAGTCTTGAATTCCACAGCCTGGCTGGTTCTCATTGAGTCTGTTAAAAATTATTTGGCACCATAATGGCTTGACATGTACGACACAGAGACTCAGGCACCAACATATGGTACTGCAACGTATTCTTTGACAAATGCTGTGTCAAAGTTACACAGCCTTTTTGGATGTTCAGACCTCATTGACAAACTAATCCATCACTAGAGTTTTGCCCCGTCAGAGATGAATGAAAAAAGTTTGGAGCGATTGAAAATATTTTTATTAAGACTGTGAGCCTTGTCCAAGGTTTTCATATGTGGGGAACGGATTTTGTACAAATCCATAGCTCTGGAACCACATTATGGCTTTGCTGGCACGAGACTGAACCCAGCTCAAGTCGTCTCTGCTCTCTTATCCAAAGCTTTACTGCATCTTTATCCACTACCTTGATGAAGACTGAAAGAGCTGTGGGACTGGATGGCTCCCCCTGTGACGTCATATATTCTGGTGTTGAAGTTATGAAATGACTAAAAATGATCCTGTCGCAAGTAAATCTGATTCTCAATCTCAGTTTTGCTACCAAGCCATTTTGATGTAGTCCTGCATGCCACTGGAATTAGTGATGGGAGCCGGTTCTTTCAGCTCCCAAACAGCTCTTCATTTTGTATTTCTGCTGGTCACTGCCAAAGTTACATGAACCATCCCTTAGTTATGCTGCTGTAGGCCTAGACTGCCTGGGGCCACCTTTTGCCACCGTGTTCCTGCTCCACAACTACTACTACAATTGTTATTATTAGTCTTATTATAATCATTATTATTCCTATCACTATCATTCCTATTATTATTACTTTATTAATATTACCACTACCATTACATTATTAATATTTTAAAATTCTCGGTAGAATTTGCATTGTGTCCTTTCTTCAGTCCCAGATTCAGGCCCATAGTGAGAGAATTTCTCAATCACATCTACATTTCACAAAATGAAAAACTGCAGCGCCTGTGTTAGTTCATATGTGCTCAATGTAAAGAGAGGCAGGGGCTCTGCAGGACCATGCTCAGGATCAATAAACGCTCTGGCATAGGATTCCTGGCTCATGCAGAGAGAAAATATGTGTGTGTATTTTGTCTATCTCCCGATGTTCTTCAGTGGTTTCGGTTCAAAGTGCGTTGAGCCAAAAGCAACTGTGAAACCAGCTCCTTGATCACAGTGGCATTACCTTTGATTGAATTTAGCATTCAGTGGTGGGTCGAGATCCCAGCAAGGTGTGTGAGGTAAAACACGCAGAGGTCGAAGTAGTCATGTCCATTTTCCAACTTATGTGAGGCTCAGTTTGGAGTGAGAGAGCGAATGAAAGAAAGGGAGAGAGAAAATGTTTGGTAGACACAACAAAGAAAAATGCAGACAAAAAAATCACATGGTCAATACCTGCATTGGCATTGTTGGATTTTGAGCAGGGAGGTGCACTGATGAGCTGAAATGAAGTACTGAAGGATGTACACAGGCATGGTGCTTCATTAAAGGACAACTCACACTGAAACACTTTAACACAAAAGCAGATATCCAGATTTCCTAAGCTTCATTCAGACAGAATAATTTCATGAGGTTGATTTTAGTGTTAAATACAATGGTCAGTGTTTTGACCCCAATAGTAATTACAGTTCAAATTACCTGCTTTTTTTTCGGTGCACTCCCTGGTCCTTCCAAAATTCAAGTTGTGTCTGGAGAGAAGCTGTAAAAGTGTATTTCTTTATTTTTGTGTAAGGAGGAGGGGTGTAATTTCCACTGGGGATGGGGCGGCATGTCCCCTCACCTTTATAGTTTCACATTGATTTTCTTACTTACTGTGCACTCAAAGCAATGAGTTTAAGGAGCAGCAGTGATATCTTAGATTTTTTCTTTTTGCCCTGAATTTTGCCTCTCAGGCTGCCTTACCTAACCTAACCTACCTAACCTAGTAAAGGTTGTTAGGGGTGTATGCAGCATAAAAGGAATTCCTGCAGACACTACTCAGGGCTGAAGAAAAAAGTATGGTACTGCCAACTTCGTTTTTCATCTAATCGCCAAGCTGCAGCTTAAATTAATTCAGGGGGAGGAATTCAGCAACTATGACACCATGTTTTGTTCCCAACTGCAGCAATTAAACTTTTTGAATTTGTTATCTCTCTGATGTTATGCTACCTCTCTCTCATGCCTCTGACTGGCTTCTTCTCAATAGCAATGGCAGTCGAGGCTCATGGATAGCCATTGCAGTATTTAAAACCATCCGCTATGCGAAACTGATTTCTTCCAGAAACAAAGTTGAAAGCATTAAAACTGATGGATATAACATAAGCCTATAGCAAGACATTCTGTCCAGTTTTTATAAATTTTTAAGCCTTAATTTTATGATATACTTTTTAGCTCCTTGTTGTTTTACCCACGTTTTAAGTGGGTAAACAGTTTTAGTCATCAGACAGAATAATAATAATAATAAACTTTATTTATACAGCACTTTCAAAATCAAAATTACAAAGTGCTTTACATGGTTGAATCAGTTAACTTAAATAAAATACAACATAATAAAATAAAACAAAATAAAAACCCCAACAATAAATATAATTACTACTAATAAAACAGATATGATATGTTGGCAAGTACTGGAATTAATAAAAGGCAATTTTGAAAAGATACGTTTTGAGAAGTGATTTAAAAGATGTCACTGATTCAGCAGCCTCAGATCCTCGGGCAGGGAGCTAGGAGCTGAACCATGAAGTGCTTTAAAGGTGATCAGTAAAATCTTGAAATCAATTCTAAAACTAACTCGTCACCAGTGAACAGGTCTGATATGATCTGGTCTTCTTGTGCTCGTTAAAAGCAGAGCGGCTGCGTTTTGTACCAGCTGTAGGCGCAAGATGTTTTTTGTGGCTCAAACCTGAATACAGTGAATTACAGTAGTCTAATCAAGAAGAAATAAAAGAATGAATGACCTTCTCAGGTCGAGAGAGAAAAGACCTGATCTTTGAGATGCTCCTTAATTGATCAAAACATGATCGAACAACATTTGTAATTTGCTTTTCAAATGAAAATTCGCTGTCAAATATCATACCCAACCTGGCTGCAGGTTTGACATTTGAAGACAGGGATCCAAGATGTTTCTGTTCAATCACAATGGACTTTGGGGGGCCAAAGAGAATCATTTCAAATTTATTTTCATTTCGCTGGAGAAGGTTTTTGGACATCCAGCACTTTGTTCAATTTCTGACAGGATGATGATTAAACCTGCCTTCATCACTGTTTTTTAATGGAACATAAATTTGTATCTGCATAACAATGATACTGGATTTTGTGTTTAGTTATGATCTGTCCCAGTGGTAGCATGTATATACAGAACAACAAGAGGCCAAGGATGGACAATTGGGGAACACCACAGGTCAGTGGGGCCACAGAGGAGGAGGCATTACCCATGACCACTGAGAAAGTCCTGTTTGATAAATAGGATCCAAACCATTTTAGAGCAGTGTCCCTGATACCAACCCACTGTTCAAGGTGGTCCAGTAGGATGGAGTGATCAACAGTGTCAACTGCAGAGCTCAAATCGAGAAGAATTAAAATTGAACAATCACCAGTACCAGCTGTGAGTAAAAGGTCTTTTGTCATTTTGATAAGAGCAGATTCTGTGTTATGATGTGAACGAAAACCTGATTGAAATTTGTCAATGATATCACAAGTATTCATAAGAGAAATCAACTCTAAGGCTTCTCTAAAACTTTTGATAAAAATGGCAATTTAGAAATGGGTCTAAAATGTTTAAAATCTACAGGGTCAAGGCTCAGTTTCTTAAGAAGTGGGTGCACTACTGCATGCTTAAGACAAGCGGGAACACAGCCAGAGCTATTTACAATCGATAAAATTGTGGGACCAACACTGTTAAAAATCTTGTTATGAAATATGGCAGGCATGGAATCTGAAGGACTTGATGAGGACTTTAATTTGGCTATTATTTCCTTTAGATTGCACAGTGAAATGGCCTGAAAGTCATTTAGCAAGGCAGAGGGTTTGCAGTGTGGCAAAGAAGGGGCACTAGTGGCAAGACCAATCTGGAGTTTTATTTCATTGATTTTGGTTGTGAAGAATGATAAAACTTGTTCACAGATAATTGGGGTGGCTTCAGTTAGTTGGATAGGAGGATTAATTACAGATTCAATGTTTTTGAAAAGAATTCTGAGGTTATGACGGTTTGTTGTAATGATGTTATAGAAATAGGAGGACCTAGCTTCTTTGACTGATTTCTGATAAATAAACATTAGTTCTTTTAAACTTTGATATGAAACCATGAGACGGTCCTTTTTCCATTTACGCTCTCTTGTCTGCATTTTCTCTTTGCTGCATTTCTCTGATGTTGTTATTAATCCATGGCGTGCGGTGAGTTGCTTTGACTTTCCGAATTTTTACAGCTGCAATGGAGTCAAGTACTGCTTTACAAGTAACGTTGAAGTTGTTTAGTAATTCTTCTGTAGACATATTAGGTTTTTGTTTATTGCTATGTATATATGTAGTGGCGAAGGCCTTATGGAATCTGTCAGCAGAGTTAGTATTGAGAACACGAGAAGAAACATAGGTTGCCACTGTGGGAGCAGGAGTTGGAAGGAGGGACTTAAAAATAATTGCTTTGTGGTCAGACATACATAAACTGGCCTCACAGAGATCAAAACTATAAAGATTAAAACCAGAGGACAGAACAATGTCCAGGGTGTGTCCCTTTAGATGAGTGGGACCCTCAACTGACTGAATAAGATTAAAGGAATGCACAATGTCTTTAAAATCCATAGTAAAAGAGGTATCAGAGGGGCAGCATACATATGTTAAAATCACCTAAAATAAAGAGTCTGTCAAAACGAGGCATAATAAAAGCTAAAAGATCAGAGAATTCCTGGATAAAACCAAAGTTCGATTTTGTGGGTCTGTAGATTAAAACACAAAGTAGCGGGGTCTTGCCATTAATCAGAAAACCAAGTGATTCAAATGAAAAGAAGTTTCCAAGTGAGTACAGGGAATCAGGGATCTGAAAGCCTAGGCTGCTGAAAATATTTAAAACCCGGGCGACAGGCTTCATTTAGTGCAACACAGTCACATGGACTTAACCACGTCTCAGTAAGCAGAAGGAAATCTAACTGCTTAGACACAATGAAATCATTGAAAAAAATGGTTTATTTGCCAGTGATCTAAAATTCAATAGCCCAAACACTACAGGGACTTGAGATGGAGATGGAATAGGACTGGCCAAGGAGAGGCAGCAAGGTTGACAGGGATTGAAGAAGTGGTTTTAACTGTGATTAGATTGTGTCTGTGCAGTTTGTGAGTAGATTTAGGTAACGCACACTGCCTTTCAGTGATTTTAACAGGAATTAATGAATTTGCAGAGGAAAGAGATACAACCAGCACCAGCAGGACCCGCATTGTCAGGGATAGGGCTATTAAAAACAGAGCCAGTATGCTGGGCTGGGTCTTGCTGAGGAATCCATCTATTTAGGCTAAAATCAAAAAAGTTAATTAGATTCCATGAACAATTTTGAGTTCCTTTCCTGTTTAGATGTAGCCCATCATATTTAAACAGGTCCCCATTTGTCTAAAAAGAATCAAAATGACTAATATACCAAGACCAGTGGCAGTAGTAATATTTTGCATCCACAGGTGCAGACTAAATAGAGGGCTAAAACGTTCAGAGCTCTTGGTCATAGTAGGAGTGGGACCGGACAGGACACACCTCCTATCCAGGCTTTCAACTGTGGAAGCTAGAGACTGAAGTTCCTAATGCAGTTTAATGGACTGCCTGGGCATGACGTAATTTGTGCAGGCATACACTATCACAGTGTGATCAGAGGGATGGATGTCAAGGAGAGCTGGAACTAGTTCAATAAAATCAGCTGTCTTGCCTCCTGGGAGACAGTAAGTGATTGCACTGGGAAGCTTTACGAATCTGATGATAGAGTATCCGACAATTTAAATGTCAGGTCACTCAGTTTCAGGGTTTCCTTTGTAAATTGAAAGTTTTGATCTGAGCTTATGGCCAATCATTGATTGATGATGCTCCAGTCCCCCCCAGCAGATGCCCCCGTGGTCCCACTACCGTCCGACCTCTCTGGCTACGGCCAGTGCTGCTGTCTCCTCTCCACCTGTCACCGGCATTGATCAGGTGGCTGGTCAGTCCATCTTGGGACAGCCGAACAAACGATGGGATAATTCCCCCTCCTCCCGTTGCTGGATGCTGTAGGAGGCTGTGATCAGACGGTCTGAAGGTCTCCCTCTCTAGCCAGACCGCCCTTCCACAGCTGGTGAGGTCACCACATTCTGTGTTCACTGAACGTGCGCTGTTTTGCCCTGTCAGCACTCAGTCTCCATCTTCATCGCAGCCTCACACTGTCTCCCTGGTACCACAGCCCCTGTCATCCTGGAAAAGCTCCACACAGTGGACACAGTCCATCAACAGTCGCAGCTGACCAACTGATTTTAACCACCTTTTTAACATCCAAAACAATGTGGCAAACATGTTTTTATCTCAGATCCCATGCCCACACTGGGCTGCTGTGCTGGTTGTTTCAGCAGAGTTCTTAGCCTTCACCACTGGCTTCAGTCTGCTTGTAGGACTCACAATGTGGGTTTCATTGACAATTTCAATCTGTTTTCAAATCGATTTTCTCTCTTTAAGAGAGATAGAATTCACCCAAACAAACTAGGCTCACGAATGCTACAACATGCTATGCAACATACAGCACGTGGTGCAGTCCTCTCCACGTGACTGACTGTTAACTCTCCACACACACCCTGGAATCCCCCTCTTCCTCTCCGGTTTCATCTCAGGCCACTGTTTCCAACACTAGACCCCCCGATATATTCCAGCTCAGTAACACCAACATTCAGTCAACTCATATGACGAAGGAAAACAAGAAAACCATTATGAGAGATCCATTCATGAAACATGTTGTCCTGTCATGTTCCATGCGATTCTGTAACATATGTCACTAAGTGCATTTCCATCCACCTGTTTAAAAAAAAAAAAACCTGTGGAAATGCTAAAAATGTGAAAAAAATACATAATATAGCAAAACAGTTTTTACGCTTGGCTGAGGTGGAAAAGTTGGTGTATGGATAAAAACAGTATGTGACTAAGTGCAATGGAAACAGACTTGGTGAATAAATCATGTACATGAAGCATGTGAATTAAAAGCCCACTGAAGCTTGTGCTAGCCTTTCCGAAGCGATTTGAGTATTCTGCAACTGTCATTAATAATGTCAGTAATTAATTAAACTATGGTAAATAATTTAATAATATTATTAATAATATTAGATAATAGACCTGTTGCTGATTAAGGTCACATGGTTTTCTCGCAAGATATCCTTGTATACAGAAGCAGTCCCCCCGCCCCCCAAACCCTGTAATATTCAACATGTCTGAATGGGGCTTTGGTCCATTTGGTTGTTGTTGTTGTTTTTGGTACTCTGGTCAAACCTTAAAGACATGACAATGCAGAAATTACAGTCATTCAGGAAGAAATCCATTACAGAAGAGCAAAAAGACCATGTTTTACACCCACTTCCTCCACCTATATGTATAACCCTTATCCGAATCGAGGGTCTAAGGATAGAGGAGGGAGTCGTATACTACACAGACTGTAAAGCCCCCCAAATTTGTGATTTGTAGAATTGGGCTATATAAATAAAAAAAACTTGAACCCCAAAGTAGATACATTCTTAGGATGTACATCACAACATCTCATTACATAACAATTCCTGAAATGTACTAAGTATCATAAGCAGTGAACAACACAAAGATGAGGTGGCACTGTAATAAAACCACCTCAGGTACAGAGACAAGAGGCCTCTGAGATCACTAATGTCTCTCCCTCTGTCTCTCTCTCTCTCTTACCTGACTAATGATTAATTATCCCCAGAAAGCCTCATCAAGATCTAGGTGAAGGAAAGGCGGGCGACGGAGCATTCAGACATAGAGAAGAGGCAGACGGTGGGTGTCTGTCTCCTACCTGGGCGTGAATGAGGCACCGCCGCCTGGCTGCTCACGGCAGAGTGGAGGCACTCACAAGGCATGCGTCAGGAGCCATTGGATGTTATGATTACAGTGTCGTCCCCCGCCATTCTCCATGTTGGCCTGGTTGTCTTGCATCACTTCTCTGATGCGTCGTATACATCTGTCGCTGTTGAGTGTGAATCACTTGCTGTTTTAGCCCCTGATTCACTGCTCAAGCTTACTCCCCTAGTTGAGAAACAGTGCATGATTAGTCGGGTATGTATGCTTAGGGGCAAAATAATACCCAACAAATATAACTTGAGCTTGAATTAGGTATTTATTAAGAGTTCACTTTATTTGGGTTGATTTTTTATAACTGTAACTGTTTAGTATTTCCAGAAAACAAATTAAAATTCAATTCAAAAACAAACTGAGTGACTGACAGAGACAGTTTTTAAAAAAAAGATCAAAATCAAAGCAGCAGAGGCTGACATATCCAGATTTTTAGTCAATTGTATAGGGCAAGCTCTAAAACCACTGAATCCTACATCATGCAACCAGTTTGTACAGGCTTTCTGTTAAAAAAAAATAGTTTCTAAGCCCAAGCTGAGATAACAAAGCTGACAAAGCTCCTCCAGAGCCACAGAGACATTATACTACTGTTTTAGTGAGTGTCCCTTTAACAAACAAGAGCCACATTTTCAAAACATAGTTGTTCCTGTGGCTGAAATCCATTCATTTTGAAAAATCCAGATATATGAAGTTCACAAAGCCTTTTCACCAAAGTCCCTCTTTACTGTACATTATTTCTAATCCCAAAAACCTTTGTTAAATGAAAATATGTTGAAACAAGACACCATAGATATACACCACCTTGTGATGTTAAAGACACAATACCAAACAAGTGGATATAACAAACATACCTAGAACTGCTTCATAAGGAAATAAAACTCTGCTCCCAGAGGAAACTTGGTAAAATACTGAGGAAAAAATCATGAACTGAGAAGAAAAATGCAGCAGGTCAGAGAACACATTCTTTTTCCTGCTGGGGCTTCCGGGGACAGAGTGGTGATTGTTCATCCCTTATCTGAACAGTATCTGTGTAGGTCACTGAGGCGGGATAATGTCTTCCTGGTACCTTGCTAATGACAGGCCTTCCACTCCTCCTCCTTAAAGGTCATGACTAATTCCCTTCATCAGCCACCTTGACACTGTGCAGGCAGAATGAGGCCATAAAGCAGCGGAAAATGAAACTCCAAAAGTTTATGGGGACGGGCTGTGGGGTGCACGCTGGTTTTAAATGCATTAATGCAAAGCAGCAGCCAAAGAATTCCAGCACTCTTCTCCAAAGGTCAGGACAAACAGCTTCCTCCAGACCAGCTTGGTGCCACACAGGTGAATGCTCAGGTACTATTATATTAATAATATTATATAGCGTGAATATCTTGACAGACACAAGTAGAGAGACCTCCAGCCAGCATGTTGGCAAATGTCTCCCTGCCGTAGTGTCTAAACTATTCAATTCAATTCAATTTTATTTATATAGCGCCAGTTCATAACAGAAGTTATCTCATTGCACTTTTCCTATAGAGCAGGTCTAGACCATAGTCTTTATAATATTATTTACAGAGACCCAACAAATCCCACCATGAGCAAGCATTTGGCGACAGAGGCAAGACAAAACTTCCTTTAAGAGACAGAACCAGACTCAATGGAGGGCGGCGATGCGCCGCTGCCATGTTAGGTTTTGAGAGACAAAGAGAGACAGAGAGGTTTGTAGAGAGAGAGAGAGAGAGAGAGAGAGAGAGAGAGAGAGAGAGAGAGAGAGGGAGAGGGAGTGGTTTAGAGAGAGAGGTTTAGAAAGACAGAGAGGTTTGGAGAGAGAGAGAGAGAGAGAGAGAGAGAGAGAGAGAGAGAGAGAGAGAGAGAGAAAGAGAGAGAGAGAGAGAGAGAGAGAGAGAGAGAGAGAGAGAGGGAGAGGGAGTGGTTTAGAGAGAGAGGTTTAGAAAGAGAGAGAGGTTGTGGGGGAGGGAGTGATGGGGGAGAGGGAGGCACAATGCAAATACCACCTAGAATTTTTTTAAATAATAGAATGTAATTGTAGTGTTAATATTAATAAATTTGTAATAATAGGAATGACAGCTATAGGAAAAATAATGTCAGTATTAATAACAGAGCCAATAACAACAACTGTAGTAGCAGTTGTCGAGCAGAAACACGGGGGCAGCAAGTGGCCTACAACCACAGATCCAGTCTCTGCAGCTCCGGAGGCTGAAATACCTGCTGAAAGCAACAGAAGGAGAGAGGAGAGAAACGAGAAAGCACAGAACTACGGGAGAGAGAAGATGTCGAGTTACTAATATGCAGTAATGGGATAAAAATGCATACAGATGGAGAGGGAGAGAAGGAGAGAGGAAAGAGGTGCATCATGGGAAGTCTCCCGGCAGTCTAGGTCTATAGCAGCATAACTAAGGGATGGCTCAGGGCTTGCCCAAGCCAGCCCTAACTATAAGCTTTATCAAAGAGGAAAGTCTTAAGCCTACTCTTAAATGTGAAGATGGTGTCTGCCTCCCGAACCCAAACTGGGACCTGATTCCACAGGAGAGAAGCTTGATACCTGAAGGCTCTGGCTCCCATTCTACTTTTGGAGACTCTAGGAACCACAAGTAACCCTACATCCTGGGAGCACAGTGTTCTAGTTGGGTAATAAGGTATTATGAGATCTTTAAGATATGATGGTGCCTGACCATTAAGAGCTTTGTAGGTGAAGAGAAGGATTTTAAATTATATTCTGGATTTTACAGGGAGCCAGTGCAGAGAAGCTATTATTGGAGAAATATGATCTGTGTATCATCCGCATAACAATGAAAGTTTATGGAGTGTTTCCTAATAATATTGCCTAGAGGAAGCATATATAAGGTGAACAGAATCGGTCCAAGCACAGAACCTTGTGGAACGGCATGCACGGAGGACTCATCGTTAACATGTACAAACTGAGATTGATCTGATAGGATTTAAACTAGCTTAGTGCAGCTCCTTTAATGCCAATTACATGTTCCAGTCTCTGTAAACCATGACAACCTCGAGTTGAGACCAGGAGGCAGAGTTGTAGTCCTACACACTTCTCTGGGCTTCCAGAGCAGTTATCACCCAAAAAGGTGTCTGCCCCCCGACCACTTAAATTAATTAAATCAAAACTTAACAGAAGAGGAGTTATACATAAAAACCTAAACAAAAACACTGAAATAGCACAACAAAATAGGAGAATTAAATGTGGACTTTTAAACATCAGATCTCTGTCATCTAAAGCTGTACTAGTGAACGATTTAATATCAGAGTATCATATTGACTTATTTTGTCTTACTGAAACCTGGCTGGGTCATGAAGAATATGTCAGCCTAAATGAATCCACTCTGCCCAGTCATATTAATGCTCACATTCCTCGAGGCACCGGCCGAGGAGGTGGAGTTGCAGCCATCTTCAACTCAAACCTAAACTGAATTATAACTCTTTCGAAAGCCTTGTTCTTAGTCTTTCACACCCAACCTGGAAAACACGACAGCCAATTCTATTTGTTATAGTGTACCGCGTTCCTGGTCCTTATTCTGAATTTTTATCTGAATTCTCAGAGTTTTTATCAAGTTTAGTCCGTAAAACAGATGAAGTAATTATTGCAGGGGATTTTAATATTCATGTGGATGTCAATAATGATACCATTAGTACTGCGTTTATCTTATTATTAGATTTGATTGGCTTTTGTCAGAGTGTACATGAAGCCACTCACTGTTTTAACCACACCCTCGACCTTCTCCTGGCATATGGCATTGAAATTGAACATTTAATAGTCTTTCTACAGAATCCTTTTTTATCAGACCATTATTTGATAACTTTTGAACTCCTATTACTAGGCTACACGCCATTAGGCAAAAACTCCTGCACTGATAGTGCTGTAGCTAAATTTAAGGAAGTGATTCCATAGGCATTCAATTCAGTGCCATGTCTCAATATAACAGGGGACTACTATGCTACAAAGGAAGTTTTTCCTTGCCACTGCTTGCTCATGGTGGGAATTGTTGGGTCTCTGTAAATAATGTCATAAAGAGTACAGCCTAGACTTGCTCTATAGGAAAAGTGCAATGAGATAACTTCTGTTATGAATTGGTGCTATATAAATAACCATTGAATTGAATTCTATGAGCAAGGCATACACACATTTCTGGTCAACAGTTTGAACTGGCTGACCCGTTCTTTTATACTGAGAATGTAATGACAGTCGCGTTAAAAGATAAGTCCAGTGATATTTTATATTTTTCCTACAGTTCCTTTAAAAAGACCAAAACCAATAATGAGTCAAGTATTATATATGTTTCCAAAGCCTGACATATCTTATTCCTCTGCCATAGAGCTCCATTGTTGTCCAATGACTAACCACACTGTGAACCACACTGTTGCACTGGGTGACATGTTTCATCATTGCCATGAGCACACCCGCAGCATGGCTCTAGGGATGGCAATGTCAGTCTGTCAGTCAGTGAGTCAGCCGTTCTACCACTTTTATCTTGACTGAAATATCTCCGCAACTATTGGAAGGATTGCCATGAAATTTTGTAGAGACATTTATGGTCCCCAGAGGATGAATCAGATGAGTTGTGATTTCCTGTCTAAACTTCTCAGATGGTTCATTTACATAACTATTCGAGGTCTAACAAGGGAAAATTATCCAATTTTTCACAAAAAACGCAGATTAGGGAAAAGTCCAAAATATAAATACAAATTTGTGTAGCAGAACTTTGTTTATTGTTCTCCCCCATTAATCATCACAACTCTGGTGGGGCCAACCCCTAAGTTGGGAACCTTTGGACTACAGTGCCTAATGAAGTAGTTAAAACTAGCTCCACCTCGACTAGCTACAACAGAAAAAGGCTGGTTACACATTGATTAATCAGTATTAACAATCTAATTGTGTCTTATACAGTAGAATATATCAGCCACAGGGGCATTTTTGTGTGTACTTGATACTTAAACTACATTTTGTTATTAATACTTCTGTACTTTTACAGAAGTAGTATTTTGAATGCTTGTGATGGGGACTTTTGCTTGTGATGGTGTATTGTTTGGTATTTTGGTATTGATACTTGAAACATGAAAAGTTTCCCACCGCTGATGTCAACATTGTCATTGGGAGCTTGTTAGTATGCTGACATTGGCATTTGGTTCAAAGCACCACTGTGCCTAAGTACAGCCTCATAGAGCTGCTAGTATGGCTGTAGACTCTTAAGCTTGAGATATATACCTCTCCTAATTTTTCGGCATCATTTTGAGACAGGATGTGCTGGATTTTTGCAATGTTACGTAGGTGAAAAAAAGGCAGTCCTTGAAGTTTGTTTCATGTGGGAGTTAAAGGATAAATCCTGATCAAAGATAACTCCGAGGTTCCTTAGAGTGCTGCTGGAGGCAAGGACAATGCCATCTAGAGTAACTATATCTTTAGATAATGTGTCTCAGAGGTGTTTGGGACCAAGTACAATAACTTCAGTTTTGTCAGAGTTTAACATCAGAAAGTTGCAGGTCATCCAGGTCTTTATGTCCTTAAGGGATGCTTAAAGTTTAGTTAACTGGTTAATTTCATCTGCCTTTATCAATAGATATAATTGGGTATCATCTGCATAGCAATGAAAGTTTATGGAGTGTTTCCTAATAATATTGCCTAGAGTAAGCATATATAAGTTGAATAGAATCGGTCCAAGCACAGAACCTTGTGGAACTCCATGACTAACTTTGGCGGAGGACTCATCGTTAACATGTACAAACTGAGATTGATCTGATAGATAGGATTTAAACCAGCTTATTGCGGCTCCTTTAATGCCAATTATATGTTCCAGTTTCTGTAATAGGATGTGATGGTCAATGGTGTTGAACGCAGCGCTAAGATCTATCAAGACAAGTACAGAGACAAGTCCATTGTCTGATGCAATTAAAAAGTGATTTGTAATTTTCACCAGTGCTGTCTCTGTGCAATGATGCACTCTAAATCCTGACTGAAAATCCTCAAATAAACTATTGTTGTTTAGAAAGTCACACAAGTGATTGGCGACTGTTTTCTCAAGGATCTTAGAGAGAAAGAGAAGGTGTAGCTAAAACCACTGGATCCAGAGTGGGCTTTTTAAGAAGCGGTTTAATTACAGCTACTTTAAAGGATTGTGGTTAATAAAGACAGATTGATCATATCCAGGAAAGATCATGCCAAGTAAGGGTAAAACATCTTTAAGCAGCCTAGTTGGAATGGGGTCTAAGAGACAGGTTGATGGCTTAGATGAATTAATCGTCAAAGTCAGCTGAAGAACATCGACAGGAGCAAAGCAGCCAAAACACACATCAGGCTCTACAGCTGTTTCCAAGGTTCCTGTGTTTGAAGACAAGTCAGCACCGGTTGAGGGCAGGGCTTGATGAATAGTTAAAATTTTATCATTAAAGAAGCTCATGAAGTCGTTACTACTGAGAGCTATAGGAATACATGGCTCAATAGAGCTGTGATTCTCTGTCAGCCTGGCTACAGTGCTGAAAAGAAACCTGGGGTTGTTTTTATTTTCTTCTATTAATCATGAGTAGTAAGCTGCTCTGGCATTACGGAGGGGCTTCCTATATGTTTTAAGACTATCTTGCCAGACTAAATGAGATTCTTCCAGGTTGTTGGAACACCATTTCCTTTCAAGTTTTTGTGATGTTTGCTTTAATTTGCGGGTTTGGGGGTTATACCATGGAGCTAACCTTTTTTGTTTTATTATCTTCTTTTTTAGAGGAGCGATAGAATCGAGTGTCGTTCGCAGTGAGCCTGCAGCGCTATCAACTAGATGGTCAGTTTGGGAGGGGCTGCGATTTGCATAGGAGTCCTCTGTTATATTGAGACATAACATTGAATTAAATGCAGATGGAAGTGCTTCCTTAAATTTAGCTACAGCAATATCAGATAGACATCTAGAGTAAGAATTTTTGCCAAATGGTGTGTAGTCCAGCAATAGCAGTTCAAAAGTTAAATAATATTATTATATATTATATTATTAAATAATATATGAAAAGATAATCATATCAAGGCATAAACCTGTCAATCAACACTGTCAGAAAACATTCAACAGTGTTCCATGTCCTCAAAAGTAGAGGAAGATAAGCATGTGGGGTTGAGCATCTTGAAGCGGTTTGGTTTTGGTCTGAGCAGGCCTGAGGGATACACCTAACCCTGTTATCAGACAGATGAGGGAGGATATTAAAGGACGACACACCGGGCAGTCAGAACAGGGCTCTGTGTCCTCTTTCCGTCCAGACAGCAGCAGACGCCTGTTGCTGTAGGCTGTAGGCAACGCCACATCCTCTATTTGCAATAAATCACCCTGTGAAGATCAGCTGTGTCAGGACGCTGATTCTATCAGTGAGCCGACTTCTGTACAGGTGACGACGTGATGCTAAGTACGCATGATGACCCCAGTTTATGACAGTGGCTCACAATTAGACACACCCATTCAACACTGAGACAGGGAGGGATGGAATAATAGCCGTGTTTGTCATCATAATTTATTGCATTATAATGCCACTTCCAATGTAATATATGTGTCTCACAGACGGCTGTCCAGTCAGCTGCATCAGTATGTTACTCCTCTGATCTTTTCTTATCTGCACCCAGAACTATGTATTTATTTAAAGAGGCCTCTCTGCCCCTGATTCATTACAGCCTTCCATCTTCATGTAGCAGTGTGCTACTTATCTGATAAACTGCAACCAGGCTGATTTACAATGACACTACCATCAGTATGTCAATACTGGCCCCGGCAGTGGCAGGCAGGTTGCGACAATAGCCTCAGGCTGCCTTTATTTTCTCCCTGTTGAGGTTGAACAGACGTACTTAGAGTTGCATGTTGTCAGCCATCTGAAAGAAAAAAACATTGACCAGATGTCAGTCATAGAAGATGGCAGTACAGTGTTGGGATTCAGATAGGGCAGGTTTGTTTATTTGCAAAATATCAAATATATTTATGAATATTAATAAAACTATTAATATTATCAAATGTATTAATATGGATTAATAATTACAGGGCGCCACCCTGGAATCTGGGACTAATGACCAAACATGAAAAACAGTCTCAAAAGGTGGCTGTCCACTCAAAAATGCTGATATTTAAAGTACAATCTTACATTAATAGTAGTGGACAATGAAGGGTGAATCCGAGCACTGACCATCACAACCAGTTGTTATTACAACACGTACACAAAATAACCACAGGCAACTGCTCTTTAAAAAGGTACAAAAGAGTTTATTTAACCTCAGCAAGCGCTTTGAGTGGTTGGAAGACTAGAAAGGCTATACAAGTACAGGCCATTTACAATTAGCAAGCATATAGGATGTGTGTTTGTGTCTGTGTGTGGGCGGGGTGGGATAGAAAAGGGGGTGCGAGGAAGAGGGCGGGCGGGGCCATGTGGGTGGTCGTCAAGCATAGATCCAAAATGGCGGGCAGAACTGTGAAACTCAAACAAAGGGGAGAGCCAAAATGGAAGACACGCTCTATTTGTCCTCAAGATGGCGTGGAGCATAGCTAGTTATGCATGAGTGGAGCCGCTATCTGGGTCGTTTGAGATGTGTGTGTAGGTGTGTATATGTATGTGTAAAGGTCTGGGTTAGTGGAGAGGAAAGAGAAAGAAAAGCACACAGAGTAAGGCACAAGAAATTTGATTTTTTTGATTTTTATCACATAGGAACCCAGCGGCAAACTTTCATTCAACAGCCGTGTTACTGGACTGGTCTGATAAAGAATAGAGAGAGGTTCAGCGGCAGTCTTTCTCTCCGTGAAGAAGCAGTAAATCTCTTCTGCAGGCAAAGATTGTTATGTGGAGTATAATAATTGGGACCCAAAAGTGTGTTCAGCAAACACAAAACAGTCTGTTGCTCGTCCATTGAGTTAAGACCTTTCTAGGGAAATAGAAGTTCAACATTGAGTGCCTCCTGTAGTAAACAGAGTTACAATGGAAAGGTCTCTGCGCTCTTCATTTATGGAAATGGTCCAGAGTGTCTTTAGCTCCCCTATAGTGCCAAACGTATGCAACACTAGCTAACATTAGCTTAGAAATGGGGTCCGCTAACATCAACAAATGACCAGCACCCACCCACGACAATGGATACAGATATGGGACACTGAATTTGATAAATTTACTGTTTATCAGACTACAAATTAGACAAAAATTAAGTTGGAAAAACGATTGGAAAATGATTACTATACAAAAATACAACTTTATGACTTTATTCACTGATTTTATTGAAATTGGATCAGATTTTATAGAGAAAATATTTTCTGGTTTTCCCTCTGATGTCCTACGGCTGCTCTGGGTGATTTATATAGTTTCCTGACTTGCTAAAGTAACTGCTAACTTCTGCTGCTGCTGTTAGCTAGTTAGTTCAGTTAGCCATGAAGCTAGAAGTCCTATTAGCTGATTCTGCCCGGACTGGGAGCTCGGAGCACCAGGGGAGTGTTGCTGTTGTTTACACCTCTAGCACAGGAGCTTTGGACTGCTGGGAGGAGGAGGTTTTCTGGCCTGGGGGTGGCGGTGATGCAGCGGGGAATGATGGCAGGCAGAGGTGCTGGAATGGGCACCAGAACTGGAGCCGGGGGAGTGGGCAGCGTACTGGGGCTCAGCAGCCTCCCAGTGAACACGGCTGGACCAGGACAAGACACAGCCGCTGAGACCAACTGAGGCCAATGTGACGACATCGAGTACAAGCAATACAGTACCGAGGTGGTTTACTTGCCGGGTTTGGCTTGTGGCTTCCCGAGGATGATCCCACCCTAACCCTCGTTCAGGCCTCTGGAGTTGGGCGCTGATTGATGCCCCACCTCCCTCTCACTCCTCTCCAGCTAAATGTATCTCCTGAACCCGCCGTGTCATTTGTTGTCCCCGGAGTCAGAGCCTCTGTAAATTACCTCTGTACTGTATTCCCTGTCCTCAAACTGGTCTCCATTGGTCTCGGAGGTTGTGTTCGAGTGTTCAGTCCTGGTCTGGCCGTCTTCACTGTTTTGGATGATGCCCAGGATGCTCGCTCGCACCTACGGAGTGCGAGCGCGAGCAACAGAATGCTGACTGTAGTTCACTTAATGGCCAACGGTGTCACAAATAACAAGGATTTTCTGAAAATTCCACATAGTACCTTTAAATGTGTATGTTATCTGCAGAAGCTGAGATGAGATACAATGTAAATTGATAGGTAACACCTAATTGTTTTAATTTTTTATATAACTGCTTTAAAAAGTTACTTTGTTACCAAAGCAGATGCACAGCAGACATACTGTTCTGAGATAAAACATCTACATTATCTATAGATCATTTGTGTTCCAATGATATATATCAAAATACTTAAATGTGAATCTTGAACAAAAGGTTTATAAATACTAACATATTCACTGTTTGTTTGTTTGTTTTAATGCAGTAATTGTTTGATTCAATGTATTTGATAGTTAAAATGACTACAAATTAAGGTTTCCGTCTCCGCCGTCTGATGTGTCAACTCTGTCAGGTCTATATCACCTCCGTCATGAATATTTTGATAATATTTCAAATATTTCAATATGATATTTCATATTTGTAGAGGAATTGTTATTCATATGTGAAAATGTAATCTGTCTCCTAACATGCAAATGTGTTTTGAAATCTTAAAAACATCTTGACTGCTGTAAAAGATAATTGAAAAAATACAGACGGAAATCTTTATTTTGTATATATATCTGAACTGATGTCATCAGCATCACCATTCTCTTTGTCAGTTCTGCCACTGTTTCTGGTTTCTGTCACTGTTCATGCTAACTACCCAGATTTCATTTGTTTATTCCAAAAAATGGGAAATGCTAAACACATACACTGTCCTGAAAAGCCTCCAGACGTGTTTTAGACCACTAAATAGAAGATAAACTGGATAAAGACTAGTTCAAAATACCACTGAGAAAAAAAGAGCAAAATAGGCAAATATATTAAAATGTGGCAGATGATTGCTTACTCTGTTTGAAATACCTTAGTATGAATAAAATCATACTAATTAACTAATAATATTAACACTTCCACTTTTAACTTAAATATAATTTTCAATCTGGCTGCTTAAATAGTTGAACTACTCCTTTAAGTCTGTGTTTCTTGTCTGCCAACACATTTAACAACCAATTCATCATCAACGCATCAACATTAACTGCCAGTGTGTTACAGTGTCATTGTGTTACAGTTAGGCTGATTAAAACATTGAATTACTCCTTTAAACCAGGAGTTTGTTTGTGTTGGTTGTATGCCATCAGGGGTAACTGTATGGAACCAACATCTTGTAAAATACACCAATGGACTAATTAGAACATCAAATGTGTCATCTAACCTCCGTCATGTCAACAGTTTAATTGGCCAACATGTTGTCTCGACTCACCTCAACAACAACATGTACAGCACATTGAGAAACAGAAAAACATCAAGTTAATGTGTGTAGAATGAATAACACAAACTCTTCTGACTTTTTGTATGTTTTAACATACTAGAAAGTAACATAAATGTATGTTTACAGTAGACACCAATGTGCTGAACTTGACTTGTCCATTAAAAAGTAATGTAAGGTAACATGCAAAGTATACTGTTTTGCATGCATAACTGTATCATGTCATATGCAGCCCGCATTCAAGTCTAAATGTAATCTGTTTTTTGTAACATATTGATTATATTGCAGATCAACCAGTTATTCTAACTAATGGGGGGGGGCACCTGTGTCTCGTTGCCGCCACAATCCAGCAGGGAGTGGAGGCCATCGCGGCACAGGGACTGGAGGCTACCGCAGGGCAGGCGAGCAGCTGGGCAGCGGTGCAGGCGAGCAGCTGAGTGGCTGTGGGAGCCATGCTTCCTCCTGGGGGTTTTCCCAGAAGGCGCCAAGACAGCAAGAGACTGAGGTACCCCCTGGCTTGCAGGCTGAGATGCTGACTGGAGATTAGCACGTAGGAGGTAAGTATGTAGGAATATGAACTGGGGGCCAGCAGGCTGGGGTGCAGTCCGATGGCTGCGAGGACCACCGAGAGCCAGGCGGGTGCCCAGATATGGGTTCAGGTCTGTGATCGGTTCTGGACAGGCAGATTTCAGGTCTCAGTCTTCGCCGCCGGTCTCCAGAAGGTCTCAGTCTTTGCTGCCGGCCTCCAGTGACTCTCAGTCTTTGCCGCCGGCAAGTGTCCTTGGGCAAGACACTGAACCCCAAATTGCTCCTGAATGATTAATTAGTTTCTGTGTGAATGCGATATGTGAAGCGTTTTGAGTGGTCAGAAGACTAGAAAGGTGCTATACAAGTACAGTCCATTTACCATTACAAGCAGACTTGTCAGCTTGACAGGATTCTGAGCCATTGATTTGTCCTTGCACAGATCTGGACTGCACTAGCTGCATTTCAACGCATTAAAGAGAGTGCATGCACCTCACCTGGGCATGTTTCTGTGTCATCTAGTACAAATGTTTTGATCACCCATCATCTAGGTGAGATAGAAAGAGAGAGAGATGAGAGCAGACACGGAGAGAGAAAGGAGTACCTTTTTATGAGTGAACTCCATGCATTCTAATGAATACAAATGGGCCCTCCACTTTGCATGGCTGGTGGAGGGCAGTATGTGACAACAGCAGGCCCGACTCCACAGACACTAAAAGAGCTAATCATTACCCTTTCAGTGGCTATCTATCACCAGGCTAGCCCTACTAATCTGCCTGTGTCTGCACATGATGGATGTTTTGCTACCACTAATGCCAGCTCACTCGTGCATGCAGACAGATAATCAGAAAGGGAAGTGAAAGCATATCTCATAATTATGATTATGATCCATACCGACGAATTACTACAGAGGGGTTTTGCCGCTCTGCAACTCGCTCTCTGATGACATTCATTATCATTGATCACTGTGGAGATCCTGGTGATGATAATACATGAGTTATGGCAAAGGGCTGAAAGACGGATGGGAGGTGTCTGACTGGATATGGAAATGGGAGGATATTTGAGTTAAACTGAGGCTGTTGTGGAAGCACAGGTTTCCCCAAAGATCATCTTCATCCCACTGTGAGCCAACAGACACACACAGGCCATCTCAGTGCTGATGTGTTTTGGGGAAACCTGGCTGAGATATGCTTTGCAGAGGCCGGGGATGATATTGTTTGTGCTACCTATACTAGCCTAAATTCAGAAAGAAGCTTTTCTAGCATCTTCTGTAGACTTCTGTTTTCAGACTGAAAACCAATGCCTCTAGAATAGCTGAAATGTATTCATCTAGCACAGAGAGAAAGTTAGGATGAGGGAGGGTATACAAGCCAAGCAAATCCCTTCCTGAGGCCAAGCTGCCAGCTTGCTAATTTCCACCTCCTGATCAGGCGTTGTTGATTCCAGGAGACTCTCTCTCTTTTTAAGTGAGTGTCTGGAGGGGTGGGGTGGTGGTAAGGGGGTCGGTGGGAGTGTAATCCGTGGCCTTTTTATTGGCCTGTAATGATTCCAGAGCTGTGCGGCTAATAGGGCATTATCGGGGGCCCCGCCTGGCCGGACAGCTGATTAATGTCGGAGGAGAAGATACAGGGCCCGGCTGGGGCCTGATAAAAGTGCACTGGGATTAGAGGGAGCAGGATGATGAATGAGCTAGAGAGCACACGCCCGTGTCTCATTAGTGCGCCCCTGCTCTCTGGTGCTGCGGCCAGCATGGCCAGTTCAGGGGAAGTATGCTGCGAGCCAGGGGCGATAGCAAGGAGGAAGTGGACAAGAGAGAGGGGGGGATGATAGTGACCTGTCTGGTAGCAGGAGCTAATTGAGGATAGTTTTCACACACACCCATACCGCTGCCATCACCATACCAACCACAAATACACACACTTCCATTATAACTGTCTTATGTAACACTGTGTCCACAGTGATTCAGATTTAAAATCATCTTTTCCCCATATGTTTTAGCCTACTCCACAAATGCTGAACAGTTTTGAGTCTTTTTTGTTGTTGTTATATGCTTTCTAAAGTGTAACCTCTGTGGATGGTGTTCAGTGTGTGAAACCCTATGACAATCTGGAAGACAGGTGTCACATACAGTACTTACGAAACAGACTGTACCTACTGCATATCATTGATAAGCCAATCAATCTAAGTATCACAACACATAATTAAACATCCTATTGTACATGCCATGAAAACCTAATCACTGATCACTGTGGTGGTGATAATAAAAAAAACTTATAGCAAAGGTAAACTTGCCACTTGCAAAGTTAGCATGACCCATAGAGTGCCACATTTAAAGGAAATACTCCAGGTTTATGTAGTCTGGAATTTTCCTTTAAAGCTAGATAATGTATCTGAGACCATTTTATAAAAGTCTGCAGGTATAATCCTGGATAGTGCCGCTGTATTATATGGGTATTAGTTTTATATCCATGCTAACAGATGTGCTCGCATAGCTATTTGGCAACAATTCTCATTGCTGGAATATAAACTGCTAGGTCTCACTTAAGGCGTCCTAGACCCCCAGAGATCCCCTGTATTTTGGATACTGATGGCGTGCCATTCCAGAGTCCCAACAGCATCAATGTTACTGTAAATACCAATCGAACTCTCACTCTTCCTCCTCAGTCTTTGCAATATGTAAATGCTACCTTGAAAGGGCAGCCAGAGCATCTTTAGCCTCTGTAATGTGATATATTTCCAAGTGAAACGTTGCTCTGCTAGCTACTTTAAGTCAACTAACTAACTAACTAGGAAAACCAGGGCAAATATGAGAAAGTCAATACACATCAAGATTATGTGGTCAAAAAACTTACTAGACTCATTAAACATTTAAAACTGTTGATTGGACTACATCCACAATATGAAATTTTGTGTGTGTGCTGGTGTTTGCAAGTGTGTATGCATGCTATGTATGTGTCTGTGGCACATGCTAAACATTTATGAGGATGTATCCTGTCTCATTTAATGCTACCAGCTGTACGCCCACCACCCCCGACCTCACCCTTACCTCCCCCTTACCCCCGCCCATAAAAAGCCAATTACATCTAGGGCTATAGAGCACATTGATACCTAATTAGATTATTGTTAAGGGTGCTGTTGCCTTTGTGGCTGAGGGGGCAATGTGACAGCATCTCAGTGACACCAGAAGTGATAGGGGGCGTTGTCCCAGGCTGACTCCTGACCCCAGCCTGCATCGTGGGGGGGGAGGTCATAGAGCCAAGCAGGACAGTTTGAAAACACACTGCTCCCGGGGAAATAGGCTACCAAAAGACCTAAAAAATACTTTCACATTCAAATGAGGAGGAGCACTCCATCTGCTTCTGGTCCTAGTGCAACATAAGAGGGATCACATCTGGAAGAAAACAACTCAAATTTTGTATTCACATTTTCATATACGAGTACGGTCTAGACCTGCTCTATAGGAAGTGCAATGAGATAACTTCTGTTATGAATTGGCGCTATATAAATAAAACTGAATTGAATATACACAAATTTCAACTTCAATACTCTCCACTGCAAATTGATATAAAAGTTATACAACCTATAGACAGATATGAAAGCTAAAAACTCTGTAAAACTTTAAATTTTGAAGCACATACTGTACTTGAGTATTTCTATTTCATGCTGCTTTCTACTTCTACTCCACTACATTTCAGAGGAAAATGTTGTACTTTTAATTCCACTACACATTTGTAACAGCTGTAGTCACAATTTACTTTTCAGATTAAGCATTAACATACAAATCACCCCCGACCCCAAAAAGAAAAATGTATTGCTTGGGCAGCACACACACAACAGTAAATTTGGACAAACATATTTCTAAATATGTAGTAAAGGAGTAACCTTATGTCAGCCAAAATATGACAACATGAAAATGTCTTAGCACTTCAATAATCAGGAACAAAATACTGGCATAGAGTTGTCACTCCTGACAATGCTGCACTTTTCAAACACAGCTGTTTGGTTGAAAACTGCATTTAAATTTTAATATTTTCTTTATGCTGGGGTTAAAAATGATATCTTAAAAATATGATTAGTCAAAGATTAAATGACCCAAATGATGAAAATTAGATTAGATTTTTTTATTCTGCTTATACATGAATGTATCAATAATAATATCAGTAATATAATGATACAGTATTGCTACTATTAATCATCCACCAGATTTACGTTATAAGTTAATTTGCACTGTTGCTTCCAGTCTTTTTGCACTAGCATTGTACATTAAATTCTGATCAGGCAGCAGCTAATTACAGTCTGCAACTGCGACTGCTATCTTATCACATTATGCAAGTCAAAGAGAGCTTTAAAGGTGTAGTTAAGTTCACAGGCGGGATTTGTTAAACTAATGCACCTGTGTGAGAAATAACACGCTTTTCTCTGGGTGCACAATGTGTCAGAAGTAAAGTGCGAAAGGCTTCAGTCTGTCCCTTTGTGTCTCTTCATCACTTGAAGAAACTGAAAGTGATGCAAAACAGGAAGTGAGATACAGGAGAATTATATTTCCAGCGGCAACAATAGCAGATTGTTTGTAGTATACAGAAAAACAAACTTGATGTCAACCATGAGCAGGGATAGACATAGCCATGGCTGAACAAAGACAAGGAAAATCAACACAAAAAAACAATAGAAGAAGACATCACAGTCCAGCCCACACTGCTTGACTGACAGGTGATCTTGGTGAATTAGGAAGCAGTGCTGAGTATCTGTAATACATTTAATGTTAACGGGGACTGACTGTCACCTCACAACCATTACTGTGAAGTTAATCACATTTATTTTAGCTTGTGAGATCTGCACAGGTCTTCATTTGTCAATACTGTGCCACTTTTTCTCATACTGTGACTGTGTGACAATATACACATTATTATTACATTAGTCGTTAATATGTCACAGACAAACTTCCTATATATTCATAAATTCTTATGTTTGCACAGTGAAGTGATATGATACTGTGGAGTTACTTATTGGCAAAGCTTTGCAGAGTATCAACAGTGATGTTATGATGTATCACTATACATGAGTGGAAATACATTTGTGCATCAACATAACAACACATTAATGAAATGACAGTTACCACAGTGACATTCACAACACCATCAAAACCTCTTAAAAAGACATCCCAATCAAACATCACAATCAAGTAATTGTGTACAGAATAATAATGAGCCAAAGATTGAGCCCTGTGGGGCTCCACAAGGGATTTCATGTTCTAAAAATATGAATAATTAGATTAGTCAGTGAATGAAGGATACATTCAAAAACTGGGTATTAGAAAAGGAGAGCGTGCTACTCCCTTGAAAACATAGTCTGCTATTATGAGGTGTGTTTGAACTGTAAATGTGTACAGTGCAGTGTCTTTTGAGAAAGCCCCCCAGCAGCTAGTCACTATGGGTGGCAGGGCAGCACAGTTGTTTAGGGATATATGACCCCATGGGGGGGTCAGAGGTTTATTAAAGAACCAGTACCTGTTCAAAATAGAGCCCTGACCCATTACCCTCTCTCCCCACCCCCCAACTGCTCTACACACATGTACAAAGCAAAAGCATCAACACATACTCACATGCTCACATTGCACCTGTTCAAATGGTAATAGATGAGTGCTGGGTACAGAATAAGCTACATTATACATTTGTCATCATACAACTACACTGTATGATGACAAAATCAAAAGTGCAGTTATATATATCTATCCCTTCCTCCAGTAACGGACACGAGGCACAAGGTCATGGTTAAAAAATGGGGTTTAAGAGAAAAAATACAATAAATGAAATGCATGTATGTATGTATGTCTTGTATTTACAATTAATGCTCCTATAACTATACAATAGGTAGCATAACGAGCTAACACATTCATAGCATATGCAAATTATGCACTCGAAATATATCATAAAAAAATATAAAGTTATACTCGTATACTTATTACACGATAATGCTAGTTCCATTACAAGCTAATTCACTCATGGCTAGTTGCTTATGTGAGTTCTTTACCATACAGAAATGAACTTGAACTGAAACATACCTCATAGGCTGCTTACTACTTAAGAAGGGCTAAATCTTGATTACTTTGTCCTTGTCTTCTTTCTTCTAAGGTATACATATGTTCAATATTTAACTTAGCTTGAGACCTCATCTTATGCTTCGCTTGCAAGGTGTTAATTAATTAGTCATTAGTTCCGCCTCAGTTACACATATACTGTAATTTATCAAAAATGAAAAACAAATATCAGCCAACCAGTGTCGTCCATGTTACGTTCATGCAGTTCAGAGCAATTTTTCCTTTTTTTTGTCAGAATCAAAAAACGAGAAAACCAAATTAAAAAAATGGTCCGATTTTGAGTTTTTCCAAATTCCTTTTTTCATTTTTCCTTTTTGAATTGAAGAATGAACAAAGGCAGACAGGTGACACAGAAGTGTTTTTTACAAAAAGTTTGTAAAAACTGTAGCAAATTATTATAATTTAAATATTTCCACCCAAAATGTCTGCTATCAGCAACATCCAATAAAGACTTGAATAGATGTGAGTGGGTGCTGTGACATGTAAACCCTGGTATGGACTGTTGTCATCAGATCTCTGACATCAAGTTGCATCAGCAAGGTCAAGCTCTAGTTCTGCCTCGGATCATTGAATCTGACCTCCCCACCTCCCCCTGAAACACAAACCAGCCTTCCTTTCACATCCTAAGGGGGGAACAAGAGTTTCTCAAAGTCATATTAAAAGAGGCTCAATCTCTCTTGTAAAGCATTGATGTCTAGACGGCTCCTCTCCTGTGAAAGGCTTGGAGGCCTCATCCCTAGCGCTCATCCTCTCCTCCCTTTGTCTTGTTCCTGGTTCCCCCCATCTTCCCCGCTGGCACAGGACAATTACCAGCCAGCGCTACTTCCTAAATGTGTCGTCCTGGGCCGAGCGATTCCCTGTCGGGCCCCAGCAGCCAGGGTCTTAGGGCGGGACCCCCGTGATCGACCATGCAGAGCTGCAACACAAGAGAACGGCTGACTGCTCTCCGAGGCCTAGCGGATGCAGGTGTCAATCATTGGCAGGGGAGGAGGACAGTGGGAAAAAAAGACCCTGATGATGACAGTAGGCTGAATATTTATCTAGCACTATCATGGACTGCAGTCATTATGTTACCACATTATGTGTTCAGGCAATCTGGGGTGCCAGTGCTAGATTGAAAGGTGAAATAATATATTTTGATCTTGATTAGAAATCTTTCTTCATGTAAGTGCAATGTGTACGCCATAGGTTTACAACTCACACTGTCTGCCTCCACATCTTTTTTCCTCCCAAATTGGATC
This sequence comes from Siniperca chuatsi, assembly GCF_020085105.1. Classification (NCBI taxonomy): domain Eukaryota; kingdom Metazoa; phylum Chordata; class Actinopteri; order Centrarchiformes; family Sinipercidae; genus Siniperca; species Siniperca chuatsi. The sequence continues at coordinate 630,016 of NC_058053.1, forward strand.
CTGCGCTCTATCTCTAAGTGCCACCTCCCTGGGCTTATCACTAGCTAATGACTACATCGGCACACCAGCGAGTGGGAGGTCCAACAGTGTGTCTAGGTCTTTTCATGCCAGAGGGGCCTCTGCCACAAAAGGCTGTCCACAAAAGACCCCTCTTATTCTGTCATTATTGACACCCTTGATTGTTTGTGCTGTCTGATAATGGCCCGCAAAGCCTCACCATATCAGCAATGACCTTCTGTCTCGGTTGTATGGGGTGGATTGGGGGGGGGTACTGTATCCTCTCTCTGATTCTGAACCATGTCCCACTGCTGAGGGACTGAAATAAATGTTGAACAAGGGTTTTGAGCTGTTTTTTCTGCCACTTTCACAAGGTTGAAGCACTCTGTATTCATAACTGTTGCCCAAATTTTGCACAAATGTGAATTCTCAAACCCTCAGGAGGTCATCAGGGAATCTCATTTCCATATTGTTTATTAGCATCTTTGTGTGTTTGCCAGCATTGCAATTCGAATTCGGAACCACAGGCGCTCCGCAATATTGTTGTCTTATTAATTACGTGCAGGGGTGCAAGTACAAATCTCTTGATACGTCAGGCACGGTCTTCAAATGCGCTGCTTTATTATGGGAGGAAACGTTATCCTTAATTAAACGACACACTTTTATTAGCGTAGCCTGTAATGACGGCTTCCATTCCTGTCAGCGGTGAATGCCTGATGCTGGTGGTTATGCCAGTCAATGGCCTTTAAGAAATAACAACTGTCTAATCCCATTTCAACTTGTGTAATTAGAGGGAATGCTCTTGTCATTAGTCAGGCACAAATTGCCCACTTACCCTGGCTTATAAATATTTGAGAGACACTTCTTATAAATTGTTAGGGTATTGAAAGGAATTTGCCTGAAAGCAAATTAATAAGTTATTTATGAGGAGTGTTAATCAGTCATCTTTCTGCATTCATAGCTGTAGCACAGCATTTATTTGAGTAGGTGTAGTCATTGAGACAAGCAGCCGACAACAGCAGGCATTTGTAGTCAATTTCAGTTGTGCTGAAACTTTTAGCCACACAAGTAATTGGTCATACAAAACCTTAACACACACACACACACACACACACACACACTGTACTTGTGCTAATAATGCACATTCACATACTCGTTAAACATGAGCACGCAATTCCATCAGTCTTGAAGAAACGTGATTTATTGAGGTCTACAGCTTAAGTGTAACAGTGTTTATGAACAACTGATTGGGTCTCTAAACCTGTGCTTTTGTGCAGTTGCAAACATATCTAGTGATGTTGGACAGTGATGTAACATTTAAACCATTGCTTCTTTGCTAAGTGAACCTGCTGGATGGTTGCTAGCTAATAGTTTGTTCAGGCAAACTCAGCGAACTCTTCTCAAGCTTTAACTCAAAATGTTTTGCAGTTAACTTAATGTCTGTCTTGTCAATTGAAGAAATATGGTTATTTAACTTTGACTAAGTTTGACTTAGAACAAACCATATATCTCATTCTCATCCACACGTATCGCCATTTTTGTGGAGCTATTTTCTGGCTTTGGCACAGTAAAATGACACCTTCACTCCTTATTCCTCCTGTAAAGCCATGATCTGCTCAACTGTTTTTTCACCTGCAACAGCCCTCAATGACTGGACAGCAATTACGAGGTCTGGAACCAGTCTAGAGCTATAGTAAATTCAGAACACTTTGTTGTTGCAATTGGAACAATGCTCCATATTTGTTGAACATTTTTTTACTTTTCCTTTAGAGCAGGTCTAGGCCGTTCTCTATATAATATTATTTACAGAGACCCAACAAATCCCACTATGACCAAGCACATGGCGACATTGGCAAGAATAAACTTCCTTTTAACAGGCAGAAACCTCGAGCAGAACCAGACTCAATGGTGGGCGGCCATCCGCCGCTGCCATGTTAGGTTTTGAGAGTGAGAGAGAGAGTTATTTTGAGTAAAGTTATTTAAACTGGCGAATGTACTAACAGCTTTTTACAAAGCATAATCTTTAGCTTCAGCTCACCATTAGTGGTGCACAGAGTAGAATTTTAAGCTCAGTGAGTGGAGGTTTTCTTGTTACTAAATTGGGAGACATAATTGAATGGGACAACTTCCACAGCCCTAGATGCATGAAATAACTTCTACTTTGCAGAGTATTATCTTTTACTTATTACTACATTTATCTGCAACCAGCGGTGGAAGAAGATCATTTACCTAAATAAAAGTAGCAATATCAAATTGTAAAAATACTTTGTTACAAGTAAATGTCCTGCATTTAAAATATTACCAAGTACTTATAAGTAATAAGTTTGTAAGTATTATCAGTACGTACTTAAAGTCACAGTGAAATGGAAGTTAGAGGGTCTGTAGCTTCAATAATGTGATGTATTTCCAAGTGAAACAGATGTGGACAGGTTTTAGTTGCGAGAGGTATTCAAATCAAATCAATTGAATCAAAAAAGATGTGATTGGATCTCTAAAGGGGGCGTGGCTTAGCAATTACAGTGCAATATGGAGATGCAGAACTGGCCCTCACCCATGTTGTTAGATCAGGAGGAGGATAAAAGTTTAATAAATAAATAGACATCCACCACATTCTATGGAAATGTAAACAAAGTTTTTACTAGCTGAAATCATAACACACACCCACTTCTGTGATACTGTTTTGCTAGCTACCCACTAGCCAATAGTCAAGTGCGGTTTTATATGATGGGCGGAGTTAGCTAGTCATCCCAAATCACATTTGATTGGATAAATGTATGTAACTGCCCCACATTTTACAAGAGGAAAGAGAGGGATTTTGATATAAAAATACTAAAAAATTATTTTTTTGACATATTTAGGGGCTGTAAGCGATATCAGCACTTTCACTAACTTCCTGTCGCTTCTTGCCAAGCGGCAACCTCTGGGGCTGAAAAATTAAGCCAACGCAGAAGTGCCAAAAAGTGCAGTTCCTCGAATGGCCACTTGAGCCCCATGTTAAAATGCCCAACTATACAGCAGAAATAAACATGTTTACTGCCTGGTACAAAAAACGGTTTTGGTCTCTATAGCTAATTTCCCCCTTCATGACAACTGTGCGGTAGGTGAATTTTTTTATAACTCACCCATTAAATTATATTAAGGCTTAAAGTTCTGCATAATTAAGGGCATGGCCGCTTTGAGTGACAGATGGGGGATGCCAATGCCATCACCGCTAATGGTCTGCTGTCTGCTAGCCGCCCGTCACCTCAGCTCAGCTAGTCACCTTGACCACCTCTTGGTCGTGTTTGTGCCTTTTGGAGACTTTTCATGAAAATATCTGAAAAATAATATGCCTTGCTATGCGGTTAATTGTACCAACAGACCGTCCAAGAAGTCTGTGCTCCAGTAATTTCGGTGAATGAAATTCTAGTATTTTATTTATATTTTAGAAATAATTAGCAGGTATCTGTGTCTGTGATCACCATGCATGGCTTGTTAGTTAATTAGCCAGCTATTGAATTAGCCTTGGGTTAGTCTTCGAGCAAGACGCTCAGCTGTACTAATGATGCTAACTTAATGGGAGCATATGTTAGCCACAGTTATTAAACCGGCATGCACCAAAGTCAAAGTGTAATAGATAAGTGTTAGAATTTAGAGGGACAATACTTTGAACAGCACGGTGGCAGAGCGGCTACAGCTCCTGCCTCCCAATAAGGAGATCGTGGGTTCGTGGGTTCGATTCCCGGACCGGACCAACATCACACAATCTCTCTGGGTGGAGTCTGCATGTCCTCCCCGTGTTACCGTGGGTTCTCTCCGGGTTCTCCGGCTTCCTCCCACCGTCCAAAGACATGCATGTGTAGGTTAATTGATAACTCTAAATTGCCCGTATTGAATGAATGTGTGAGTGAATGGTTGTCTGTCCTTGTCTGTGTCTGTGTTCGCCCTGCGACGAGTTGGCCACTGTCCAGGGTGTGCCCTGCCTAAGGCCCGAAGTCACTGGGATAGGCTCCAGTCACCCGCGACCCCCTAACGGGGACCAAGCGGTAGAAAATGGATGGATGGATACTTTGAACAAATGGCATCTGTGTGAGGTTGGAAAATAAAGGTCCACCTCATTAGTTAGCTACCATTATGCAATGTTAACGTTAAACTTACCATACGGGCACTGTAACATTAACGTAATGTTAACGCTAGACCTGGCTAGGTAAAGGGAGGGGAGCTGCTGTGGACACTGATTAGAAAAAGTGGCTGCACCTGTGCCTGATGAGAACTGGAGGGACGGACTACGAAGTGTTGAAAAGGAGAGAGTTGAGGTGGGTACGCCGTTCTGGGGAGCAGTATTTGGTGCGGACGGCAAAGCCTAGCAGAGGTTCCTGAGTTAGGTAAGGTTAGATTAGTAAAATTAGGACGTCTGAGGGTCCCCTGCTTTGTCTACTTGTGTGTATGCTTTGTCAGTAACTGTGTCTACCCATGTTGTCTTTTGACGTGCCAGAGAGCTGATTGCAGTATCCAACCAGATCTGGAGCACCTGGGCCCAGTGCTCTACAGGATATAAAAGTCCCAGCTTCCAGTGTAGCTGGCTCTGTTCCCTATCAGCGCCTTTGCTTAGCATTTTGTTTTACTTTTACTCCACAATACCTTCACTACAATATCCACACACATCCATATGAACACTACTGATTTCCCTGACTAACACACCTCATATCCAAAGTTACAGTTCAGTTTATTTTCTTTATTACAATAAATAACTTGTAATTATTGGCATTCTGTGTCTTTTCCTGTTTTTGTCATGGCCTGGTTAGGCCGGGTTATGAAAGTTACAACGCCTAGGCCAGTGTGATGTGTATTCCATGGTAAAGAGGTTGAAGGCATCACTTGTTTCACAAGACATTAAGATTTTGCCAAATTATAACACTGGGTTATTATCCATAGGTTATATCATTATAATTACTGTTACACATATTTTCATTTATTTCAAGTGGACTTACTGCAAGTCATACAAAACAACTTGTAAATTTGCAACATTTAATATTGATGTTTTCTTGAATGCAAGATATGATTTTAATTTGTTAAACTGTAGCTTGTGTAGTGGTACATTTTTGTTATATAAAATGGATCAGACTAAATACTAAATACTTTTCTAAATACTAAAACCGAGGAGTCTGGGTGACTGTCTGAAGGAAGCATAGCCCTAAGCAGAAGCCCACGGTTCACCACCAACCTGTTCAAGTTCTCCCCACTCAGTGACACACCCGCTGAGAAACCATCTCTGAACATTGGCAGCTCCATTTTGAGATACGTGAAGTTAGCGACACCAGCGACCATAGTCAAATGTATTCCTGGGGCCAGAGCGGGCGACATTGAATCCTATTTAAAACTGCTGGCTAATGATAAATATAAATACGGTAAGATTGTTATTCAAGTCGGCGGGACGACTCCCGATTACGCCAATCGGAGGTCACTAAAGTTAATGTTGAGTCGGTGTGTACATACTGTGTGCAAAGACAATGTTGGACTCCGTAGTTTTCTCTGGGCCCCTGCCAAACCTGACCTGACATGTTTAGCCACATGCTTTTATTCCACCACTGGCTGTCGAGGTGGTGTCCAGCAAATGATGTGGGCTTTGTAGATAATTGGTGGGCTTTTTGGGGAAGACCTGGTCTGATTACGAGAGACAGCATTTATCCCACTTTGGATGGAGCAGCTCTCATATCCAGAAATCTGACTGATTTTATTAGTGGACCTAAACCATGACAAATCAGAGTTCAGACCAGGAGGCAGAGTTACAGTCCTACACGCTGTGCTTCCAGAGCAGTTACCCACCCAAAACTCCTTAGTGACGGTGTCTGCCCCCCGACCACTTAAATTAATAAAACCAAAAGTTAACATAAGAGGAATTATACATAAAAACCTAAACAAAAACGCTGAAAAAGCACAACAAAACTGGCTGTGGAGTTGCAGCCATCTTCGACTCAAGCCTATTAATCAACCCTAAACCTAAACTAAATTATAACTCATTCGAAAGCCTTGTTCTTAGCCTTGTTCTTAGTCTGGAAAACACGACAGCCAATTCTTTATTTGAGTTTTTTATTGTAGAAAAGGTTTCAGTCGTAGTCATCTGGACACTGTTTCAGAATTCATTGCACTTTTCCTATAGAGCAGGTCTAGACCGTACTCTTTATAATATTAATTACAGAGACCCAACAAATCCCACCATGACCAAGCATTTAGCAACAGTGGCAAGAAAAAACTTCCTTTAAGAGGTAGAAACCTTGGACAGAACCAGACTGAATAGTGGGCGGCCATCGCCCACTATTCGGGGGGGGGGGCAGAGAGGCACAATGCAAATACCATGTAGAATTATTTTTTTTTAAATAGTAGAATAGTAATTGTAGTGTTAATACTGGACTTGTCTTTGTACTTGTCTTGTTAGATTTTAGTGCTGTGTTCAACACCAGTGACCATCGCATCCTATTACAGAGACTGGAACATGTAATTGGCATTACAGCTCTTAATGGTCAGGCACCATCATATCTTAAAGATCTCATAATACCATATTACCCAACTAGAACCCTGCACTCCCAGAATGCAGGGTTACCTGTGGTTCCTAGAGTCTCCAAAAGTAGAATGGGAGCCAGAGCCTTCAGTTATCAAGCTCCTGTCCTGTGGAATCACATCCCAATTTGGATTCAGGAGGCAGACATCTCCACATTTAAGAGTAGGCTTAAGACTTTCCTCTTTGATAACGCTTATAGATAGAACTGGCTTGGGTGAGTCCTGAACCATCCTTTAGTTATGCTGCTATAGGCCTAGACTGCTAGGCACTACTTTCCATGATGCACCTCTTTCCTCTCTCCTTCTCTCCCTCTCCATCTGTATGTATTTTTATCCCATTACTGCATGTTACTAACTCAACATCTTCTCTCTCCCGTAGTTCTGTGCTTTCTCGTTTCTCTCCTCTCTCCTTCTGTCACTTTCAGCAGGTATTTCTGCCTCCGGAGCTGCAGAGACTGGATCTGTGGTTGTGGGCCACCTCCTGCCCCTGTGTTCCTGCTTGACAACTGTTACTACAGTTGTTATTGGCTCTGTTACTAATATTGTCATTATTATTCCTATAGCTGTCATTCCTATTATTAGTATTAATTTATTAATATTAATGTTACCACTACAATTACATTACTATTTTAAAAATTCTAGGTGGTATTTGCATTGTGCCTCCCTTTCCCCTAAACCCCCCCTCTCTCTCTCTCTCTCCCTCTCCCCCCTCTCTCTCTCTCCAAACCTCTGTCTCTCTCTTTCTCTCTCAAAACCTAACACGGCAGCGGCGGACGCCCACCCACCATTGAGTTTGGTTGTTATTGGCACTGTTACTATTATTGTCATTATTATTCCTATGACTGTCAGTCCTATTATTATTAATTTATTAATATTAATATTACCACTACATTACATATTACTATTTTAAAATTCTATGTGGTATTTGCATTGTGCTCCCCCTCCTCTCTCTCTCTCTCTCTCTCTCTCTCTCTCTCTCAAAGCCTCTCTCTTTCTCTCAAATCCTCTTTCTCTGTCTCTATCTCTCAAAAACCTCTCTACCTAGATCTGCTCTATAGGAAAAGTGCAATGAGATAACTTCTGCTATGAATTGGCGCTATATGAATAAAATTGAATTGAATACTGTATAGTGAGGCAAAACAAAAAAACATGGCTGATTAAATCCACCGATCAGCTGATTATGTTTCTTTTTGCCTCACATTACCTGTGTATTTGCCTGAGGAAGACATTCTCAGAGTTTGCAACGTTGCAAATAAAAGATACCTCCTAGGGGGATTCATAACTACTCAGTGTGCTGGTAAAGCAGATTAAAATGTGAAATCTAACATTTTCAGGTAGATAGAATTTATTCAAATGTGAACCATGTTTTTTTTTTTTTATAAAAAAGACACAAAACACAAAGGTGGACAATATTTAACTATAAATATAAAAGTAAACACATTTATTAAAATAAGATTAACAGACTAGGCTTGTGCAAGAGGTAACAGCTATGCCCAGAGAGCTGCAGAATCCACTGGGATGGTAGGGGGAAAAGTTGTAAAGTAACAAGGGCTGGACTCACGTGCAGGACTCAGACATGGAGGTTGAATTTAATAAAAAGGATGTGTTAAATGAAGGGAAGAAGGGTGAGGGAGTTAGCTGGGGTTTGGGATCCAGAGCAGGCAGAATGACAGTGGAGGTAATGGCAGTGGAGATGGCATGGCTGAGGGAAGCATAGCTTGTATGCAGGCAACAAGGAAGTAGAGGTACTGTCAGTGGAGATGGCATGGCTGGCTGGCTGGCAGGCAGGCAGGTGAGCAGTGATCCTGAGGCACAAAGAAATACACATTAGCGGATGCAAGCTAACAAGGAGCAAACAGACAAAGACTTTCTGCATGAGCAAGAATTGGCCAACTAGTAACTACCACAAGGGTTGAAACAACAATCTGGCAATGAATGGATGAGAAGCTACAGAGGATGTGCTTATTGGAGGCAGGTGTGTTGGCTGAGCAGAGTGATTGGAGGATGAGTGTCAGGTGAGTGGGAACATAGGAGTCAAGAGCCAGTGGAGGTAGATGGGAGGAGCAGCCATGGCCACACACACACACAGAGAGAGAGAGAGAGAGAGAGAGAGAGAGAGGGCAGGGGAATAATGGCTGGAAACACTTAGGGAAGGCAGACTAACTGTCACAGCTGTAACAAAAAGGGGATAAAGGGTGGGATTGTAGGAATGAGGAAGAGCAGATGTGGTAATAGTGTTATGGCTACAGATGTTATTTTTTAACAACCATAATAAACATAAAAAAGAAACTCAACATTAGCCATGACTGTCAGGGCTATGTTTAAGTGTAACAAAATGCAATTCAAAAGCAGTGACACTGCCAACTGTAAGCAGTTCACTGAATCTCGAGGTAGTCTTTAAGGCAATTAGCTACTGTATTTAAAAATATATAATTTCCTCTAGGTGTGAAATTAACTCCATCTTTCAAAAATAGCCCATGACGGCTATGTCTAATGTGAGGGTGCTCAATCATAACACCATTTAAGCTATGAACAAATGTAGCTATAACACTGTTGACAAATTTCCTGGCCTTGTCGAGCTTCACCAGATTGGCACCAGCCTTCCACCAGCCAGGGTGCTGGAGGTGAAGCTGGTGCAGGTAATCATGTTGACCAGCTTGACGCTGCTGACCTCCCCATGTCATTACCGCCACAGTGGATGATGAGGAGTGCTGCTCTTTCTCGCAGGGACTGGGAAAAGAAGGGGAGAAGGCCTTTCCACCGCAGTCCACCCCAGCCAAACCAATATACACAGATGTTCAGCACGCTGAGGTTACTTCCCAAAGTCTCTGCAGCTCTCTCACAAATGATCCACACTATGATTATGGGATGATAATAAATTAGTGTAATAAATGCTTCAGGTAATGAAAAATATGAAATGTAGAGGGTGGGTATAAAAGGTGGCTCAGTTTTTCATATTTACAATACGATTATGTCACATCTGTAGGAGAAAATGGAACAAGGGAGCAACACTTCAAAATATAGATGACAGTCTTTAAAAGTTTTTTGTTGTTGTTGTCCTTTGAAGACAGACAATGTAAAATCTGTTACAACTGGTAGTCAGGCACTAAGGACTTAGAAATGCAGACACCAAGATGCCAGGAGGTAAGATCTACACAGTCTTTACTTTCCAAGATGCAGGTTCGGTACACAGATAGGCAGTCAGGAGATAACAAACAAGTTCAACAGGAGAAGGCAAAAGCAAGGTCCAAAACACAGGCAGAATCCAACCAGGAAAACTGAGACATGGAGTGTACAACAATGAACTGGCAGCGTGTGACTGAAGGCAGTGAACTATTTACACAGGTAGATGCAGGCAATAGGGCACAGGTGCATGTAATTAGGACAGAGCATGTAATCAGAACTGGCAGAACACACACAAGGGGCAGGAAGTGAAGTGGTCTGTAATGAAAGGGAGATATGAGTTAACAAGATAGAATAGGAAATATTCAATATCTGACAGTCAAGGTGACACTAGACCAGAGGGGCAGAGCGTGAAGTGTCAAAATCAGCTGTCTAAAGTCAAGTAGCCAAGACTGGTATGTACAGTTTATGCTGTATGTAGCAGACAAGGTAGAGGCATCACAGGTGGTCATGACCTCAACAAGGACTGAAAGAAATAAACATTTTGTAACAAATATAAAAGTTCCTTTCTTTGTCACCAGTCATATCTCGCACAGTGCTGTTGGTAGCAATACACAAATTAAAATCAAAACAGCGGTGTGGGGAATTGCGATAAGTCTGTAAACTGATGCATCCGCACTGAGATTCAAACTGCAGATTTTCAAATTTCTTGTTTGGTATAATTCCTTAATAGGTTAAAAAAAAGTGGCAATAATAATGATGACTATGCAATCACATGTAGGTAACTTTACGTTAGCTTATTAACATTAACTTATTAAAAGTAACATTACAATCAAGTGACATCCAAATAAATAACTCGCAACTAAAGTTAGGCTATGTGAAAATCTAAATTCAGGTTAATTGATTTGCTTAAAATTGTTTGTTAGACATGTATTAAGTAAACATTACCTTAATTCACAGTAGCACTGGTCAAATTTTGGCATGTCTCGACAAAATCTAGTGTTGCAAATTACCATAATTATATATTTAAAAAACGTTGAGGTATTTTAAATCTTGTGTAGTATAATCTCAATAACAGATATAATTTCAAGTTTTGTTGTATAGTTTCAGGTTAATTTACCTCGAGTAAGCTGGGGCACCAACTGGGTACCAACCGTGGACTGTCAACCACAGGGTTAGCCGGCTAGCAACGCAGAGTAGCATATAGCCTAGCTTCTTAGCCTTAGCTATCTTGGTAACTTCAAGCTAGGTGGGCGTGTTTCAGCAACCCGGCACTTCAGCTCTACCCATGCTCCACCTCTTTGCTCATTTTTGGTTATCCAGGAGTTGGGCCGAGTGACACACTGCTTTAACCCAGTGACACAGCTATACCGTTACAGTTCTTTTATATAGCCTATTATGCAATATTTATTACCGATCTAGAAGTAGCATTTTTCTGTTGGAGTTGGTCAAGGTGAAGCTAATTACTACTTTATACTGTTGAGTAATTTAATCTATAACAACACCTTAAGCTGATCATAGGTTTTGCATGTCAAATCTTTGTCAGCAAAGCAACTGGTGACTATAGTTGTTAAATACAAGCATATTTGCCTCTGAAATGTAGTGAAGTAGGAGTATAAAGTAGCATAAAATAGAAGTTAAGTAGGTGAAGTACAAGTAGGCCTACATCAAATTTTATAGTAGTAAGTATTTGAGTAAATGTACCAACACCACTATCTGCACCTACGTGCTACACCAGTCTAATACAGATCTTTGTAGTTATCAGTTAAGTGATTACTTACACACAGCTGACTCTATATGACAGCAGACATTGTTAGTAGCAGAACTGTGGAGCCTCTATTGGGCCACAGTGTTAACATATCTGTTCCAGTGTGGCTGTTGTCACTCTAAATATTGTCACACTATGGCAGCAGGGGTGATGAAAGGCACTGAGCAGAGAGAGAGGTTGCTGAGGTGACAGTGGGACCACTGAACAGATCTATTTGTAGTTGCTGCACCACAGATGGGGTTTTCAACACTCCCAATGAGTTAAGATAATATAGGGGCAATATGAGTTCCTCATCTGTCTAGACAAGACTTGGCTGGCTGAAGTGACAGTACTGCTGTGAGTGATCGACTGATTAACTTTATTATCTCAGAGGGAATTTGGTTTGCAGTGTGGACACAAAATTTAACATAAGAAAAACATACATATACATGTAAAAAAAAACAATGAACAGACAATCAAAGACTTAGTCTACACATGGCAGACACACAGTAAACAATACTACACAGCACTGTCCTGCAATCCTTATAAAGTACAACAATTCTTGGCAACCAGGGGAACGAAGATGAAGCTCAATGGTGGTGTGTACAATATTCACAATTTTGCTGAGCAACTTCCTCTGGGAAACATTAGCATTACTATGCCAACAGAGGACACAGAATTCATGACACTCTCAATAAAAGACACATTTTCAACCCTACTTCAAAATGAACTTAATGACAAATGTTGTTGACTCCAGGTTTCTTTCTTTGCATTGCCTTTGCCTTAATTGGCACATTTTTGTATTTCACAAAGAGTAAATCCATGCTGAATGACATGGCAAAAATTTGCTATTACACTGCTATTTGTGGGTTAGAACTTTCAAGTATGTTGGTGGTGGGGCAGGATTTGAAATCGATTCTCAGACAGGAGAAGGCTCTCAGACGGGAGCAGGCTCCTATCATTCACATTGTGCATAGCACAGCTGTAAACAATGGCAGTAGTGGAATATATTGTGCAGGTATACTGTAGTAAATGTCTCTCACAGGGTTGGAGAGGAGTCCTCACCCTGTAGCCCACCCACATTTACAGAATGTGAGAGCTCCGGCCAAGTCCCTGACCCTCTCTGCATTCTTCACTCTCTCTATTACGACTACCCTCAATCACACACATACACTCACAGGGGTTCACAGGGGTTCAATGCCCCTGGCTTTGCTTTTTGATGTGAGGTTTGTGCATGTGAACAATATGACACAAGTAATGTCTTTCAATGTATGTATGTCCCCTACTGGTCTTGCAATTGTTTGCATGTTTCACTGTATCACTGACAGCTCTCAAACCATATATAACACACATATATATATTTAGTCACCTCTGCTACTGCGTCTTCATGAGTGCAGCAGTTGTCCCACCTGTCAGTGCTATCTGAGTAAAGCATGTAAACCTATAACTGTTCTTATACATATAATCTAGAAATTTTCCCGTGCATCTGACAGCACTTCAAACCTAGCCCCGGCAGATGGGCATGATCCTCTTACACGTCCTGTTAGTCTGTAACTCATTCAGGGCGTTGACAGTGATGAAACCAGCTCCTTTTCCCTGACCCATATCCCTGCTGCCATTTCTGCCAGGCAAGAGAGTACCCGCCCCCACTTCCACTCCTCCATACTTTTAAAACTGAGACAACTGGCAAACAAACTTTTGGACGGCTTCTTTCTTACTGTGACACTGGTGGTGTATAACTTTCGCTGCATTTCGTTAGTAGTTCCACTTCCCCTCATTCAATTCCCTTCAGCCCTTGGTATTACGTAACAGTATACGTCGCACGGAGGCCACTTGGAGAGCAGAGGGAAAGTGGGCGGGGGACGAGCAGGGATTTAATTGGTGTAATTGTTGGTTTCCCTTACCCGTGATGCCCACCAACGCTCTCTACTATTGTCATCTTTCCAACTTTCCAACTGTAATCTTTGTTGTGTCATAAATGTCTATGTTGTTCGGCTCTTTCTGTCATGTTACTGTTGCAGCTATGGATTAGCCACACCAACTCGACTGGCCTATTCTGACAATAAAGGACGTGGGCCTGTGGGAAAAGGTATTAGGCAAATGTAGTTAAAAACAGAAATATTTAAGAAGCAATGCAATTAGATTGCTTTTTTAAAAATGATCTACCATATCCGGACATACTGTATCCACATACAGTACTGCTGCGCAGGGTCATCTAGGAACTTAAAAGAGTACTCCACAGATTTAGCATTGCAATCCTATTATATTGTCAGACTCATGACGGACAGTTTAAAAAAAAAAGTGCCAAAATCGATGCAGATACAAAAGGCTTTATACAACTTTTTTCACATATGCAGTAGTACTCCCCAGCACCTGGGACCCTATTTAAACAATCCATGGTCTAAAGTGCATGGCATAAGTGCATTTAGGGTGTGCCCAACTCCACATTTGCTAACAGTGCATAATGGAAACTTGAACAGGAATTGAACTTTGCCATGCTTAAGGAACACTTCCTTTAAAGGGGAATTAAGGATATTGAAAAGTTGTTTATTAAGAAGTTGAAGTGGTCTAAGTTTTTAAATTGTTAGAATTATGTTGGATATATAATATTGTGTATGAATATGGTTTATGTTTAAGCCTACTGTGAAACTAATTGAGTGTACTAAAAAGGGTATTCTATTGTTTTTTGAGATGTAATAATTTCGGCTGAAGTTGTAGTCTAATATTTTAGTTTACCATATTGAACCTACCCTCTAGCTCCAGCTACTGATTTTACTCTTTCACACATATGCCACTTGCATTTCATATTATCTTAAGTGCACAACAATGGAAATTGATGCAGATAAACAAGATGGCAGATACCTAAGTGTGTTTCTAAGCTATAGCTAGGTAGCTGCAAGGGTAATTGCAGTTTGTTGCCAAGATGTTCCAAAAGCTGGGACATAATAGGTTTACTCACCCAGACTAACCCAGAGAAAGGAAAAAAGACCAGCCAGGGAAAAGTAGTGTCTCTCACTCAGGCTACGTCCACACAAGTGTTTTAGCATTGTTTCAGAAATAATCTCCGTCCATACTAACACGCCTGAAAGCGCATATCACATGACCATTCACGTACACTGGGCATGCAATTGCCGGTGTAAACGGGAAGCAGATTGTATACTCTACGGTTGGTTGCAGAAAATACTACGAAGAACAGCAATGGCGAAAAGTTCAGTTCAATTCAATTTTATTTATATAGCGCCAATTCATAACAGAAGTTATCTCATTGCACTTTTCCTATAGAGCAGGTCTAGACCGTACTCTTTATAATATTAATTACAGAGACCCAACAAATCCCACCATAAGCAAGCATTTGGCGATAGTGGCAAGGAAAAACTTCCTTTAAGAGGCAGAAACCAGACTCAATGGTGGCCGGCCATCCGCCGCTGCCCTGTTAGGTTTTGAGAGAGAGAGAGAGAGAGAGAGAGAGAGAGGGAGAGAGGGGGTGGGGGGGAAGAGGGAGGCACAATGCAAATACCACCTAGAATTTTTTTTTTAAATAGTAAAATAGTAATTGTAATGTTAATATTAATACATTAGTAATAATAGAAATGACAGCTATAGGAAAAACAATGTCAGTACTAGCAACAGAGCCAACAACAACAACTGCAGCAGCAGCCGTCAAGCAGGAACACAGGTAACAGGTGGCCCACAACCACAGATCGAGTCTCTGCAGCTCCGGAGGCAGAAATACCTGCTGAAAGCGACAAAAGGAGAGAGGAGAGAAACGAGAAAGCACAGAACTACGGGAGAGAGAAGATGTTGAGTTAGTAACATGCAGTAATGGGAAAAAATTGCATACAGATGGAGAGGGAGAGAAGGAGAGTGGAAAGAGGTGCATCATGGGAAGTCTCCCGGCAGTCTAGGCCAATAGCAGCATAACTAAGGGATGGTTCAGGACTAACCCAAGCCAGCCCTAACTATAAGCTTTATCAAAGAGGAATGTCTTAAGCCTACTCTTAAATGTGGAGATGGTGTCTGCCTCCTGAACCTAAAATGGGATCTGATTCCACAGGAGAGGAGCTTCCATTCTACTTTTGGAGACTCTAGGAACCACAAGTAACCCTGCATTCTGGGAGCACAGTGTTCTAGTTGGATAATAAGGTATTATGAGATCTTTAAGATATGATGGTGCCAGACCATTACAAGCTTTGTAGGTGAGGAGAAGGATTTTAAATTCTTTTCTGGATTTTACAGGGAGCCAGTGCAGAGAAGCTAATATTGGAGAAATATGATCTCTTTTCTTAGTTCTTGTCAGTACACATGCCGCAGCATTCTGGATCAACTGGAGAGTCTTAAGGGACTTATTCGGTCAGCCGGATAATAAGGAAATGCAGTAGTCCAGCCTAGAAGTAACAAATGCATGCACTAATTTTTCTGCATCATTTTGAGACAGGATGTGCCTGATTTTTGCAATGTTACATAGGTGAAAAAAGGCAGTCCTTGAAGTTTGTTTCATGTGGGAGTTAAAGGATAAATCCTGATCAACGATAACTCTGAGGTTCCTTAGAGTGCTGCTGGAGGCCAGAACAATGCCATCTAGAGTAACTATATCTTTAGATAATGTGTCTCAGAGGTGTTTGGGACCAAGTACAATAACTTCAGTTTTGTCAGGGTTTAACATCAGAAAGTTGCAGGTCATCCAGGTTTTTATGTCCTTAAGGGATGCTTGAAGTTTAGTTAACTGGTTAGTTTCATCTGGCTTGATCAATAGATATAATTGTGTATCATCCGCATAGCAATGAAAGTTTATGGAGTGTTTCCTAATAATATTGCCTAGAGTAAGCATATATAAGTTGAATAGAATCAGTCCAAGCATAGAACCTTGTGGAACTCCATGACTAACTTTTGTATGCACGGAGGACTCATCGTTAACATGTACAAACTGAGATTGATCTGATAGATAGGATTTAAACCAGCTTATTGCGGCTCCTTTAATGCCAATTATATGTTCCAGTTTCTGTAATAGGATGTGATGGTCAATGGTGTCGAACGCAGCGCTAAGATCTATCAAGACAAGTACAGAGACAAGTCCATTGTCTGATGCAATTAAAAAGTGATTTGTAATTTTCACCAGTGCTGTCTCTGTGCAATGATGCACTTTAAATCCTGACTGAAAATCCTCAAATAAACTATTGTTATTTAGAAAGTCACACAAGTGATTGGCGACTGTTTTCTCAAGGATCTTAGAGAGAAAGGGAAGGTGTAGCTAAAACCACTGGATCCAGAGTGGGCGTTTTAAGAAGCGGTTTAATTACAGCTACGTTAAAGGATTGTGGTTAATAAAGACAGATTGATCATATCCAGGAAAGATCATGCCAAGTAAGGGTAAAACATCTTTAAGCAGCCTAGTTGGAATGGGGTCTAAGAGACAGGTTGATGGCTTAGATGAATTAATCGTCAAAGTTAGCTGAAGAACATCGACAGGAGCAAAGCAGCCAAAACACACATCAGGCTCTACAGCTGTTTCCAAGGTTCCTGTGTTTGAAGACAAGTCAGCACCGGTTGAGGGCAGGGCTTAATGAATAGTTAAAATTTTATCATTAAAGAAGCTCATGAAGTCGTTACTACTGAGGGCTATAGGAATACATGGCTGAATAGAGCTGTGATTCTCTGTCAGCCTGGCTACAGTGCTGAAAAGAAACCTGGGGTTGTTTTTATTTTCCTCTATTAATCATGAGTAGTAAGCTGCTCTGGCATTACAGAGGGGCTTCCTATATGTTTTAAGACTATCTTGCCAGACTAAACGAGATTCTTCCAGGTTGTTGGAACGCCATTTCCTTTCAAGTTTGAGTGATGTTTCCTTTAATTTGCGGGTTTGGGGATTATACCATGGAGCTAACCTTCTTTTTTTTATTATCTTCTTTTTTAGAGGAGCGATAGAATTGAGTGTCATTCATAGTGAGCCTGCAGCGCTATCAACTAGATGGTCAGTTTGGGAGGGGCTGCGATTTGCATAGGAGTCCTTTGTTATATTGAGACATGACATTGATTTAAATGCAGATGGAAGTGCGTCCTTAAATTTAGCTCAGATAGACATCTAGAGTAAGAATTTTTGCCTAATTTCGTGTAGTCCAGCAATAGCAGTTTAAAAGTTATTAAATAATGGTTCGATAAAGAAGGATTCCGTGGAAAGACTACTAAATGTTCAATTTCAATGCCATATACCAGAACAAGGTAGAGGGTGTGGTTAAAACAGTGAGTGGCTTCATGTACACTCTGACAAAAGCCAATCGAATCTAATAATGAGATAAACGCAGTACTAAGGCTATCATTTTCAACGTCCACATGAATATTGAAATCACCTACAATAATTACTCTATCTGTTTTAAGGACTAAACTTGATAAAAACTCTGAGAATTCAGATAAAAATTCAGAATAAGCACCAGGTGCGTGGTACACTATAACAAATAGAATTGGCTGTTGTGTTTTCCAGGTCGGGTGTGAAAGACTAAGAACAAGGCTTTCGAATGAGTTATAATTTAGTTTAGGTTTAGGGTTGATTAATAGGCTTGAGTCGAAGATGGCTGCAACTCCACCTCCTCGGCCGGTGCCTCGAGGAATATGAGCATTAATATGACTGGGCGGAGTGGATTCATTTAGGCTAACATATTCTTCATGACCCAGCCAGGTTTCAGTAAGACAAAATAAGTCAATATGATACTCTGATATTAAATCGTTCACTAGTACAGCTTTAGATGACAGAGATCTGATGTTTAAGAGTCCACATTTAATTCTCCTATTTTGTTGTGCTATTTCTGCATTTTTGTTTAGGTTTTTATGTATAACTCCTCTTCTGTTAACTAGATTTTATTAATTTAAGTGGTCGGGGGGGAGACACTGTCACTAAGGAGTTTTGGGACCATGCTGAATTAACCGCTGGTAGTCAAGGCTGATTTCGTTTGTTTATTTCTGAAAATGGGTCATGTGACAAATCAGGGAAGGACACTTGTGACTGATAGGACCCAATCAGGAAGCGAACATTGCTGTTTGCGTCATTGTTTTAAAAAGTCTCAGTTTCCGCAAGTCCAGAATAAAATGCAATCCCAGACTTTTCAAACTAAAACGAGGTCAGTAGTGTTTTCAAAAGTCTCTGTTTCAGGGGTCTAAAACGCCGGAGTAGTGTGGATACTAGGCATAAACGTAGCAAAAGTTATGCATTTTAAAACGAAAATGTATTAGTGTGGCTGTAGCCTCAGTGAGCTTGGACATTTAGATGCCCACCCTCCGCCGATTAAAAGGACATTTTAAGGCACTACAAATCATGTTAACCTGCAATCTGTTTAATAGTGCTTTTATATTGTTTTTGTTTCATTGAACAATGTTTTTGTACAGTAGTTTGCAAAGCAGTTATGTATGTTTAGACCCATGATAAATTTGGGAGGCAACTCAGGATATTAATAGGTTTACATTGATGCCCTGAGCCAGGGCGTGCACTTTAAGAATTTACTTTTTAAACACAAAATGTCATATTTTTCTTGGTTTCTATTTAGAGGTAAAATAAAACTTTTGCTATACAATACTGTTAATTTGTCATACAATGCTACCTTTGAATAAATGTTCAGTTCCATAAAGCTGTCACTGGTCTCATCCTCTTTTGTGCTACAGTAGGTATTTAAAGGGTTATGCATTTTTATTGTAAAACTGAGCTAATTTTAGATCTATATACTGGACCATTAAGATTAAAGACATGTTGTTATTTACAGCATGTCTGCAATTTACAGTTGATTTTATTAATATTAATATGAAGAAAACCTTTCAGTAGTATACATATATACACATGGGTGCGACTGTGGCTTAGTGGTAGAGTGGGTAGTCCACCTATCGGAAGGTCGGTGGTTCGATCCCGGACTTTACTTTCTTTAAACTGATGGCACCTGCCATCAGTGTGTGACTGTGTATGGAGTGTATGATATGCAGTTGAAGCACTTTGAGTAGTCGGAAAAGACTAGGGTCTATATAAAGGCGCTATATAAGTACAGTCCATTTACATACAGGTAGAAACTGTTAATGTAGATTGCAACAGCAACACTGTAGAAATACAGTATATTATTGGCATGACTAGCTACAGTATTACACTGTAAACCTCACATTCTACTGTAGAATACTGTAATGCATACGCACGTTGTGAACTCAACATGCTCACTATCTGAATAATGCGCCCTATAAATAACAGAAAAATACTGCGCCATTGACTTTAGACAAGGTTTTGGTTGGTCAATAGCGCAATCGCTTTCTGCTGCCTCAAGATAGCAATGCGCCAACAATGCGCCTGACCATACCTCATTTTAAGACCATACCGCCCATCGGCGCACAGATGGGCACAAGTACATTTGCTACTTACACAATGTGGGTGCTGGCCGTGAAAATGACAACTGTGTCAGTCAGAAACAAGCTGTGCTGTGTGCTGCTTTGCGCCAGGTGTAAGATGGAAACAGACTTTGATGTGTAAAATCGGTGGAGTTCCCCTTTAACAACTCATAACTCCACTGTAGCCATTGATACAGGTTTCGCTTTTCTTTCTACTGTACGCCGGCTGTTTTGGGGACACATTCCTGGAACTAAATTTTAGCACTGCTCTGGAGGTGATATTAAATCCAAGTTTCAGGTACTCTAGGGGGGGTGGAATACAATAGCTGTTTGCAGAGGCAATATAACATTAATATTAATGTTAATTAATTAGCAGGACGTGTTTAGCTAAGCACGTGTTTTTCAATATACAGACAAGATTTGGATTCTGACTATTCAACGTGTGTTTTGCTGCATTGTTATGCAAAAGCCTCAAGCGTTCTTAAAAGTTCAGGTTCCTGCTATGGAAAAGGCCTAAATGTGACATTGAATGAGGTTTTCTTACTTCTGGAACATAACATGGACTTTTTCTTGTCTCAACCTGAACTTTGGAGCTCAATACTTTTGGCTGTCTGTAATATTGAACATTATTTTGCACTGCTGTCACTGTCCCATTTACATGGGACTACCTGCAGAGGTTCCGTGATTTTCTGTGTGCAAATCTTTCATATCAGTAATTTGTAAAGTATTAATTTCAGTAAAAATTACACATGTATTTTGCTGAATGCAGAGCCTTCCTGATAACATTAATCCAGCACAAACTGAACCGTCATTCTGAGCTTTCTGACCTATTTCACTTTTGTGTATTTTTTTCATCATCTACAATTATGAATGATTCATTACTTTATATTTGATGCCATTTGTAAGCACCCTTGCAAACAGTTGACACAAAATCTTAATGGGATTTTCCACATTGAAAGAATCCAGTTTAATAATGTTTAAGCTTGTGCATGAAATCACCCTCACTTGCCAGATTTGAATCTGGACATGCGTTAAGAAAAATGTTCTGTAATGCAGGAAATTGGTCTTGTGTAGGAGAATGAAGGCAGGCCACAACAAAAAGATGAAAATGATTTCAAGTGTGGATAAAATGGAAGTGATGCAGATGTGCCAACCAATTTGTTCATGCCAACTGGTTGAAGAGGGGGAGTTCACAGAGAAGGGTGTCTAATTTAAGACAGAGGCCAGGTGTCCAGCTGGTGTTGCGATGGTGTGGCAGAGTAAACACAAGCGTAAACACGCATTCCTTCTATAGGAATGCGTGTTTACGCTTGTGTTTACTCTTGTTTAAGCTTGTGTCCGTGTGTGTGTGCGCTCTCTTAAGGTTTCTGTGTGATAAA
Organism: Siniperca chuatsi; assembly: GCF_020085105.1. Taxonomy (NCBI): domain Eukaryota; kingdom Metazoa; phylum Chordata; class Actinopteri; order Centrarchiformes; family Sinipercidae; genus Siniperca; species Siniperca chuatsi. The sequence continues at coordinate 651,148 of NC_058053.1, forward strand.
CAGTGTGAATGCTATGTATATAAAATGACAGAATAAATACATGAGATAGAAAAAAAAACATATAAATGTTTGAACTGAAATACACTATACATAACCACACAGACAAATCACCAACATACTGCAATATACATTATACAACAAGAAGTTCCGACCAAACAATCTGATTGGTTAACTTGACATTTAGAACATGCTCAAATCAGCATGACAGCACACCGTGCTCATCACTAAAAATATTTCTCAGCCATGTGCATGTCTCCCTTGTTTGCGGTAAGCCGGACAGCAAACAGTTTTGTGACTGCAGTGAAAATGTTGTTTCTGAAAGGTTAAATGCCAACAAACATGGATTGAAGCAGAATATTTAATTAGATTAAAACAAGTTGTGAATTTAGGAAATTATTACATTTATCTTTTTTCAACACATTCTGACTTTTGGACTTTACCAAGCTCTGGAGATATTGGACATGTTTGGATCACATGGAAACTGTTCAGCCTTGATGTTATGCTCTGACATCCTCCATCAGCTGTGCCGGTGAGTTGGTGATACTAGCTTAAAAATATATGTGAAGTTCGCAGACGTAGTAGCTCTGTCCATGGAAAAAAAATAATTTGCAGCACATATCTTAATTACAACAAGATTGAGCTAGCAAGGCGGTTTTGTGTTTAGATGTGTGGTATTTATTCAGTTTGGGAAATCCCACGATCTTGAGCAATAGTTCAAATTGGCTGGCTGATTCAACAGGGACTAGAAATCGTCTCTGTTGTTAGGTCATTACTAAGGGTCGGCCTACTTGCTGAAATAGTAAACTATGTTTCTACTGATGTGCCTGATTGTTTTCCAGTTATTAGTCAGACCCCATGTGTTTCCAGGTAAATGGCAATAACACTTGCAAAAAGTTTATATTGAAAGTGTATTGCCCCACAATATGAATATATTTTGATAATATATTTTATTTAATATACACACCATGCACACACACACCCTCCTCACACAGTCTGGACATTCTACACATAGCCTCCCACCAACCTGAAAAGTGGCTGGAGAGCTGCTGACCGCTCCTCCTGACCCCACTTAGGACACTGTGCAAACCTCCCACAAGGAGGACAGGTGGCAAGGGAAGGAACTGAGGGGAGTGGAGGGAAGAGAAGACCATTTAAAACAGACTATGTGACCCCTCTCACCCATCTGCCTCAGGCCCTTGATACTCTCTGACCTCTGAGGCACCTGCACAAGCTGTTCCACGATATGTGGACAACCTGTTGCCATGCACCATCGAGTCTGATGCCAGGGTGAATATGTGTAGCCTGTACATGCATGCACTGCAAAATAAAGTTTAGGTTATACAAACAGAAAGGAATGATGTGCAGGCAGCAATAATTGGTTGTGTGAGATAGCCTTTCTTGTTTCAAGGGGAAATGTGTTTCCACAGCCTGCACATGCTTGTGCCTCACATGACAAACATACCTACACAATACATACAATGAACATGTGGTCACATATGCACATATACATTCTTGCACCTACATGTATCTCCACATACAGTGGTGTAAAAAAGTGTTTGCCCCCTTCCTGATTTCTTATATTTTTGCATGTTTGTCACACTTAAATGTTTCAGATCATCAAACCAATTTAAATATTAGTCAAAGATAACACTAGTAAACACAAAATGCAATTTTTAAATTAATGTATTAACCTACATGGCCCTGTGTGAAAAAGTGATTGCCCCCTAAACCTAATAACTGCTTGGGCCACCCTTAGCAGCAACAACTGCAATCAAGCATTTGCGATAACTTGCAATGAGTCTTTTACAGCGCTGTGGAGGAATTTTTGCCCACCCATCATTGCAGAATTGTTGTAATTCAGCCACACTGGAGGGTTTTCGAGCATGAACTGCCCTTTTAAGGTCATGCCACAGCATCTTAATAGGATTCAGGCCAGGACTTTGACTAGGCCACTCCAAAGTCTTCATTTTGTTCTTCTTCAGAGGTGGACTTGTCCTGCTGCAGAACCCAAGTTCGCTTCAGCTTGAGGTCACGAACAGATGGCCAGACATTCTCCTTCAGGAGTTTTTGGTAGACAGCAGAATTCATGGTTCCATTTATCACAGCAAGTCTTCCAGGTCCTGAAGCAGCAAAACAACCCCAGACCATCACACTACCACCACCATATTTCACTATTGGTATGATGTTCTTTTTATGAAATGCGCTGTTACTTTTACGCCAGATGTAACACTTTCCAAATAATTAAACTTTTGTCTCATCAGTCCACAGAGTATTTTTCCAAAAGTCTTGGGGATCATCAAGACGTTTTCTGTCAAAAAAGAGACGAGCCTTAATGTTCTTTTTGCTCAGCAGTGGTTTTCATCTTGGAACTCTGCCATGCATGTCTCTTTCTTATGGTGGAGTCATGAGTGAGGCCTGCAGTTCTTTGGATGTTGTTGTGGGGTCTTTTGTGACCTCTTGGATGAGTCGGCGCTGCGCTCTTGGGGTAATTTTGGTCGGGCAGCCACTCCTGGGAAGGTTCACCACTGTTCCATGTTTTCGCCATTTGTGGATAATGGCTATCACTGTGGTTCGCTGGAGTACCAAAGCTTTAGAAATGGCTTTATAATCTTTTCCAGACTGATAGATCTCAATTACTTTGTTTCTCATTTGATCCTGAATTTCTTTGGATCTTGGCATGATGTGTAGCTTTTGAAGATCTTTTGGTCTACTTCACTTTGTCAGTCAGGTCCTATTTAATGAGTTCTTGATTGAGAACAGGTGTGGCAGTAATCAGGCCTGGGTGTGGCTAGAGAAATTGAACTCAGGTGTGATAAACCACTGTTAACTTATGTTTTAACAGGTGGGGCAATCACTTTTTCACTCTGGGCCATGTAGGTTTGGATTTTGTTTTCCCGTAATAATGACAACCTTTATTTAAAAACTGCATTTTGTGTTTACTTGTGTTATCTTTGACTAATATTTAAATTTGTTTGATGATCTGAAACATTTAAGTGTGACAAACATGCAAAAAAAATAAGAAATCAGGAAGGGGGCAAACACTTTTTCACACCACTGTATATGTATAATACATTTATACACTATAACATGTATCTCCACATGTTACCGAGTTGACTTATCATAGTAAGTAGTAGTAGTAGTAGTAGTCATACAGTAAGTTAACCTTTGTTGGGATTTACAATGGTTAAAGGGGCACCAAATTGTGTAGGTGCAATCAATTAAATTTGGCTATCAAAATTATCAAAGATAATCATAAATAATAACTTTAATTAATAAAGTCCTTGTGGGTACCACCCTTAAACAAGGGAAAAGTATAGCTAATACATTGATTCAGTCTCATAAAATACACTAAACTATCAATTTGGAACTGTGATTAATAATGAAATGAATAACTATAATCAAAATTACCAATAGCTAGAAGGTTGAAGAATTTTGAGTTCAACTTAGAAGAGGTTGGCAAATTATTTCCTTGTGCAACATTAAAGAAACCAGCATAGTTATACACACATATTTATTAAAAGATAAACAAAGCAAAACACACACTATGATGTATAATTCTAAATGCACTAAGCTAAAGAACAAAAGTGTGTGTGTGTGTGTGTGTGTGTGTGTGTGCGTGATCCAAAATGGCGTGAAAAAAACCCCCAAAGCAATCAGTAACACTTTCTTTGAAGGTGGGTTCATAAGACTGACATGACACCGTCATAACCTTGACATGACACCTGTCATGAACATGAAGGAGTCTTTATGAAGGTTTGTGACTGTTGTCATTCAGTCAGTTATGTCACTTTTAATGCAAAGTTGACATTGTTTGAGATGTCTTTGTTATGACAACTTGAGATAAACCAAGAAAACAAACATAAACATGCCATAGCATGCCTAATTATCAAACTTAAACGATTTAGTTGACATTACATTATACTGTCATATGCTTGGTTTTGACAACGACTGTCATGAGACCATTATAACTGTGTCATGAATAATTCCATTGACCTCAAGTAAAGTGGAACCATTTGGACTTGTCATAAATATGTCAGTAATGTTATGAGGACAGTTTGACGACAGAGTACAATATCACAACAGAGTACAGTATCAAGGTGATTTATGGAGTTTCCTGATGGACAGATAACTTTACTTGTTGCTAAAGTAACATGAAAAGTGGGAGCAGTCAAAAGTTGAAAAATTTTAACTTTATGCAAATAAGGGTGAAATTTTCCTGGAGGCTCCAAGTAATGAAAACCGATGACGAAAAAGTAATGCAGTGGTGGGTCAAGAATTTTAGTTTTTTTTACCTGCTGTGGTTAAATGTTTGTGGAGAAGGAGATTATTATTGTAATTTCTAGAATCCCTCTTTTGTATGTCACTTGCCTTCAGGATTACAGATACAAAACAAACAGATTTTTTATTCTATTTACTTATGTGTTTGTGGTTTCTGCTTTTTGTTATCTTTTTTTTCATTATTAATAATGCATTTTAATCAATACGCCTTACCTAGCATTATGAGAAATACTATATTATTCATGGCTTCTGCCAACTTACACCATAGTCTACCCGCAGAGCAGCTGTTCCACACTAAACTCCTATAACATTATAATACAGTCCCCAATTTACTGTGTAACTTCCCGCAATTTACAGTGTAATTTCGTCTTATGAATCAGTACAGGTTTATACTGGTACTTAAATGTAGGTACAGCAGAGGAAAACCAGTCAATGGGAAACAAGGGAGTAACAATTGGGAATTTTAGAGGAAAGGACAAATAAATTACTCTAACTTACAGTAAAGTACAGGTAAACAGAGCTGAACGGTTGACAACACATCCTGTGGTACCTATTAATTATGGTAACGTATTTCACAATTGTGTGCTTCCAAAACATAATATACTAATGGATGAAGTGCAATAAAAACAAATGCTTTTGCCCTTTTCTCATGGCAGTTGTGACAGTCATTTCTTACACGTGTGCCTTCAGCAGACAAGCTACACACTAACTCCAGGGTTTTATTGCCTACACAATTCAGAAAAAACACTTAAAGCTGAAAGGTTGAATTTACATCAAGATGGCACCATGGATGGCTCCCACTGTTTTGTCTTGTTTTGTTTGTAAATTCAGTTTTCTGCAGTGGTACCCACAGTTCTTTCACCAGAGATGAGTTCATGAACATCAGAGGAGCAACTTCAGCGAATTTATTTCCCACTTTTCTGCTGTCATCAGTGGAATTATTGGACATTCTGGTCAAAGGTGCCCTGCCGTTCATGGTTGACGACGCCTTTCAGAAATCCTGCAAACCCCACACAGGTAAAGCACAACATTAGCTACAGTTTGTCTCACCAAGGGATGGGGGGAAGCAAGATGAGCACATTTATTTCCAGTCAGATTTATGGAGATTGGCACAGCCTAAATAAAACATTTTAGTTTGTATAATTTTCAATTCAATTTTTTCAATTTTGCCTGCATTGACTGAAATGAGCTGTCATCCAAACATGTGTGTGAGTCTGTCCTGCTGTGCGAACACTTGTGCAGGAGAGCCTGTCATCCAGTCCCCCTCACTGTACACAGAGACATGCATCTGTTACAGATATTAATGAGCTGAGCAAATGTAAAAATCCAGAGAATTAGGCAAATATCTTTTTAATTTAAGGTTTGGTAGTTCTTCTAATATAACTCAAGTCCAGTGACCATACACTATGCCATTATTATTATTATTATTATTATTATTATTATTAACTTGTGGTGAGGCCTAATGTCATAGTGGATGTCACGCAAGAGAGCAGGGAACACAACAAATAGTACGCAAATGCAGACTATAGGCAGAGCAGATGCAGTTCATTAATTTATTACGGGATAGGCTTACACGTATAGTCAGGCAAGCAGAGGTCCAAATCGGGAGGGCAGTCCAAGACAAGCAAACAAACCAGACAAGGAGCAGGCAACAAACGAAATCCAAAAATCCAGGCGAGGTCCAAGCCAACGCAGAAACAAAACCAAGAGACCCAGGAGACGCACAGGAAACAAGGCTGTGACACCTGACGTATCGATCACGTACCACTGCTGATGCAAATGATCATGACAAACTAACATGACAATGAACAACGGAAAATACCCGGACTAAATACACTTAAGTAGGGGAGACAACAAGACACAGGTGCAATCAATCAAGGTGGGGCCAACAATCTAACGCTACTGCATATAAAGGGGAGAGCATAATTAGTCAACTAGTCTCATCTGGGACAATTAGCTCTCCCTGGCACTGCTCTCCTGAGCCACTCCCCCACCTCTCCCTCTCTGCAGCTGACTGCTAACCATGCAGAGAGTGATTAACCAGCTTAAAAGTCGACTCTTCAACATGTCAAAGGACTTGCATGTCGTGCTGCATGAAGAGGACAAGGACCATGAGACGGTGGAGGAGAGGGGGGGTGAAGAGGACGCATCAAATGATGGCAACGCTGTCCAAGACATGCTGGTGGACTATTTTTTCACATAAACCAGACCACTTGTGAATTGAAGGCTCAGGCCAGACTTCTGCCCTACAAAATGACTTCATACTTGATAATTGAGCATATGGCTTGATTGTTTTTTTGCATTTTATTTTGTTTATTTGATTTGAGGGACAAGGAGAGGGTTAACTAAACAGGCCTAAATAAATAGAGAAACATGCTAAATAAACAAACAAACAATAGATGTAGACCTATATACAAAAATAATTATTTAACAATTATTTTTAGACCAAGGTGATTTAATTCATTGACAGAATCATTAAACCTTAACTTGTCAAAGTGTTTATTTCTGTTGCAGCAGTATGCGTTTTAAATTCAGATTATTCTTTGCCATTAATAATTTGAAAAAATAATTTTTCCTGGGGTCTTGTGTCTTAATGCTTGCTATTTTCCCTGATGATGGAATTGGTTCTCCGAATTGGTAACACAGCTAACAGCTGCAGCATGTAGTCTGTTCCTAATGACTAAAAGTGGGGCCAGTTAAAATTGAAAAGATTAGCTATATTGTGGCTGAAGAGCAGACATCATCATCATCATCATCATCATCATCGTCATCGTCGTCGTCGTCGTCCCTAGTGGATAGGTATTACAGGGAGGGGATAAAGAGTTACTTTTAGGCCAGTGGCTACTAGCCTATGTGACACAAGCTGCATAATGACACGCCCGGCCATTGCAAGCTGAATAGTGCAGTAGCTGATTTTCCCAACTCTGCGCAAGTGAGACCCTCTCCATACTAACTACCCGCACGCAACGTAGGTAACAAGTCATTCGGGCACAACATTATGCATAATTGCACTGCCATCCAGAGGTTGTGTTTGTCTGTCAAGAGCTCTGTCTTAAATTGTCATTTTATCCAGTTTTTAAGAAACATTTTTATGCTAAACTTTTAGATACTTGCTGTTTTACCTCTTTTGTGCCGCTGGTGGAGCTGACAGACAGCGGATCATCCTCCCTGGGGTACCGCCCTCAGAGAGACTCTTGTGGAAGTGGGGTCTCTCTCCCCATTCCCTTAACAGCTCTTTGGTGACAACGTCCAAGAGGAAGTGGTTCTGTGTCGCAGCCTCCCTTGCAACTGAGTGGTGTCCGCCACAGCAATGTGTTGCACATCCTCACGGCACAGCCGCGTTGGTCACTTGGGGTGACCCACGGGCGGACCATTCTGACCTCCTTCCAAGCTGTGCACCCTCTAACCTCGCCTTGTACAACAGCAATTGCACATATTGATGTATTGAACAACGACATTAGACTCAGAAATTCAATAAAAATGCAACAAGACTTTGAATTACTTACTGAAACCATAGAAAGTCTGGGTAAAATATGTGTACTCTGATCCAATCCCAACCATGAAAAAAGGATTTCAAGGGTTTAGCTGCCTTTTTAGTTTGGACAGTTGGTTGTTGAATTTCACAGCAACTGGCTACAGTTTTGTTAGCCACTTTGACACAGTCTGGAGAAGGAGAGACCTCCTCAGGAAAGACAATTTGCACCCAAATAGGAGGGGTACGAGACCTTTAACAACCAACTTTAATCTCCATTTGCATCAACTATCTGATAATTGACTAATGGCCAATATACTAGTAGGCCTAATTATAATTTACAGGCCCTACAACCCTCCTTCCCTCAGATCCACCAATCATAAAGTTCTAACTCATATTCACTGCCAGCCTAATTTAGCACCTCTCTCTCCCCCTTTGCCCATCAACTTCAGCCTTCTTAATGTACGGTAATTAGGGAACAAAACTTTTATTTATTTATTACTTCCCATAATGTTGACTTTTTTTTTTTTTACTGAGTCTTGGTTGGCAATAGATGCCACTGTGTCACTGGATGAAACATCACCTCCTGGTTACTCTTATTTAAACAAGCCTAGAGCCTCAGGCAGGGGCAGTGGCAGTGTTTATAAAAACTGCTTTAAATGCTCGATGATTGACCTTAATATTTTTTCATCCTTTGAGCATTTGTGCTTTCGTTTAAAAGGTTCCTTGTGTATCTGGTTTTATAAATTCATTTTATGAACTGCTCTCCATCATCATGCCAAAATATAAAAATTTTAGGTGACTTTAACGTCCATGTGTGCTGTCCTGACAATATTCTAGCCATGGAATTTTTAAAGCTAGTTGATACTTTTAAACACCCTTGGGCTCTAACAGGCCCAACGCACAATAAGGGACATACTCTTGACTTGGTTTTGTATTATGGCATCATGATTAGCGATGTTGTATGCCAAGAAAGTGTGATATCTGATCATAAGTGCCTTCTTTTTAATACTTATGTCCATAATGCAATCAGTAATAACACAGACCTGTCCTATTCCCGCATTCATGCACTATTATTGATGACACTACTATTTTTAATTCAACATGTACTAATATTCTGGACACTGTTGCTAAGAGCTAAAAAACCTAAAACTACACCTCAGCTCTGGGTAACTAATGACATAAGATCGCTGAACAGTATCAATCTTTTTTCTCTGACAAAATCAGAAACAATATTTCCTTTGCTGCCCAGACTTTCACTGAACCCTCTCCTCCTGGCACCAATTGTACCCTAACCTCCTTTGATAAATTAACAATTGGAAATGTAACTGAGACCATTGCCAAGATGAAGAACCACACCTGCTCGCTTGATATCATCCCTACCCACTTCCTTAAAGAAACCCTTGTCATAACCTGTTCATTTCTGGTGGATTTATTCAACTTCAAGCTAATTAACTGTTATAAAACTGAAGTTATTTTACTTGGTCCCAAACACCTCAGAGACACATTATCTAAAGATATAGTTACTCTACGATGGTGCCAGACCATTACAAGCTTTGTCGGTGAGGAGAAGGATTTTAAATTCTATTCTGGATTTTACAGGCAGCCAGTACAGAGAAGCTAATATTAGAGAAATATGATCTCTTTTCTTGGTTCTTGTCAGTACATGTGCCGCAGCATTCTGGATCAACTGGAGAGTCTTAAGGGACTTATTTGGGCAGCCAGATAATAAGGAACTGCAGTAGTCCAGCCTAGAAGTAACAAATGCATACACTAATTTTTCGGCATCATTTTGATACAGGATGTGCCTGATTTTTGCAATGTTACATAGGTGAAAAAAGGCAGTCCTTGAAGTTTGTTTCATGTGGGAGTTAAAGGATAAATCCTGATCAAAGATAACTCCGAGGTTCCTTATGGTGCTGCTGGAGGCCAGGATAATGCCATCTAAAGTAACTATATCTTTAGATAATGTGTCTCGGAGGTGTTTGGGACCAAGTACAATAACTTCAGTTTTGTCAGAGTTTAACATCAGAAAGTTGCAGGTCATCCAGGTCCAGGTCTTTATGTCCTTAAGGCATGCTTGAAGTTTAGTTAACTGGTTAGTTTCATCTGGCTTGATTGATAGATATAATTGGGTATCATCTGCATAGTGTGCATCCTGACCATAGTTCAATACTGAAATCCTAATGCAATGTGGAGCGCCGTGTTGATCACACCGGACAGTAGTAGAGGCAGTATTACCAGTGCTTGGTCTGGTTCAGGAGTGAAAGGTTCAGTCCAGCGCCGCAGCGACCTCCAGTTCCAGCGCCACAGCAATCATCACTCCCTGCCGGATCGCAGCAGACAGCACTCCTTGCCAGATCGCAGCAGACATGACTCCCTGCCAGCGAGCAGCAGCGCCTCGTTCCTGGACTCCCTGCCGGCTCGTAGCAGCTCCCTGTTGCTGGATCGCAGTCGCCTCCTTTCCTGGCTGGACCGCAGCAGCCCCCTGGACTCCCTGCTGGATCACAGTCGCCTCTTTTCCTGGCTGGATCGCAGCAGCACCAATCCCAAGCCGATGCTGGATTGCAACCACCTCCTCTTCCGGTTGGATCGCAGCACACCGCGGGACCGTCTGTTGGACGGACAGCAGCAGCAGCAGTACCCTCCTTCTCTGCCGGAGTGGCGGGCTTCAGATTCCTGGACACCACTGGTCCAGCCCGCTCCTCTTCCAATTTTCCTGTTACCGGCTGCCTGTCCTGCTGCCCCGTCACCAGCTTCCTGTCCTGCTTCCCCATCATTGGCTGCCTGTCCTGCTTCCCCGTCACCGGTTTCCTGTCCTGCAGCCCCATCACCAGCCCGGACAGGCTCCTGTTTAGGGTTGCCAACCTCCAGAGGGGTTCCGCCTTCACCGCTGGCCTCCAGAGGATCTCCGACTTTGCTGCTGGCCTCCAGAGGGTCACCGTCTTCGCCAGTGGTCTCCGGAGGGTCATCACCGTCGCCTTCGCCACCGGCCTCCAGAGGGTTCCCGCCGTCGCCTTCACCTTCGGCCTCCAGAGGGTCCCGTCTGGCCTCTAGATAACTTTGATCTTTGTCACGGACCTCAGACCGTGAGCTCTGCAGAAAGCCAGTCCCCGGGTCATCCACCCGAGGTTCTCAACTCCACCCTGGTTCAGCCCCCAGGTCGTCCGCCCCAGGTCGTCCGCAACACCCAGGTCCAGCCCCTGGGTCATCCCAGCTCCACACCTGTCCAGGCCCCGGTCATCCACCCGAAGTTCCCAACTCCACACATGCCCAACCCCCGGCCATCTGCCCGGATCAACCTGCTCCCCGTGGTGAAGGACAACCACCACAACGGCAGGTTTTTTCAGCACTCGGGAGCTGGCTGTGGAGAGGTGGGGTACTGTCATGGAAACATCATCTGCTAATGAAGCACACCTGTTCCCTAACACACTCCTTCTCCCCATCAGCTCCTAATCACAGTCAGCATAAAAAGCCCAGCACTCACCTCAGCCAGTTGTCCGACCTCGTTTGGTACAAGGACTCCCCATGCGACTCTACATATTCCCTACTTCCCTACACCATCAAGTCTTCCCTCAAGCGGACTTCCCCATCTCCATAACTGCACACCTGTCTTCACCATCTATAATCTAATGAAGAACCATCTGTCCCCATATCAGTGTCTCCTGCCTGTCTGTCTGTAACAATATTGTTTTTAATTTCATTTTTATTCTAATTTTAAACATTTGTATATACAGTATGTTCTGTGTGTGTGAAGGGGGCTACAACTTTCATTTAATTGTGCAGCCCTGTGTTGTAGAATGACAAATAAATGCACAGTGAACTTTGAAACTAATCTACTCATTCAAAAAAATCTGGGTAATTTAAGATTGGTAAAAATTGAATATGATATCCTTAATGACTAGCATTATTTCCGCCTATAAGTTTTATTTATACTTTGAGTCCTTTTTTGGCCAATAAGTTTAGTCTGTAAGCTAACTTGAGCTGGATATTGGTCTCCACTTGACCAATTCGTTGGTTAGGTAATTTTCTGTCACCACATCAACAATTCTATTTGTGAGGACTGTTTCTGAAACTAAAACATAAATTTAAACATGTGTGTGTGTCACGGGTGTAGAGTGTGATTATAAAGAAAAATCCCAAAAAAATTTACTGGGGAGTTGTGCTGACCAAAAACAGCCTCAGACAGAAATTTAGGTTGAAATAGTTTTATTTATAATAAGCTAAAACACAAGTTAAGAACAGATTTAAAACACAGGTTAAAAGTCTGTCCCTTGTGGCGTCTCCAACTGGTAAATACAGAGGGTGAAAACAAATCAACAAACTTATGTGTCTCCGTCTACTACTGCATCAACAGTCCATATGATATAAGGTGGAATAGTTTAGCTATATTAACTAATAGGTTTCAGCCAAAATAATCTGTTAACAAGTGTTATGCTCTATACACCCCAAGTCTCTTCTACACTGCTCCGTCACGGCATCCGTGAGCTCTGCTTCTCTCCCGGCCGGCACACCTCACACCTGCCCTGCACCTGTTAATTAGCTGTCAGGAGACAGGTAGAAAACAGCCCTACACAGCCTAGTGCACCAATCACAACACGCTGAACCCAAGTGGCTTTCCAGGTCAATGTAAAACCCAGCAAAAGCTCAGAGAGTTCCCACGCAAACCAGCGCCACCACAAGGATCAGCCATCACATACATCCCCTCACAGACACACACCATCACAATGTGACATGTGGAAGGATGCTGAGCTTCCTGCATTTTGCCAGCAGTCTGGACACCAGAGCTCTCTGGGAAGCAAGAGATGGGCAAAGGGCAGATCACAGAGCCACAACACTTACTCCCCTTAAAGTGTCCACCTGCACCCTGCTCCTTTGCTGTTTATTGCTTGTCACTGCTCTGTTGGTACAGTAACACTGACAGTTTTCATACTGCAGAGGGGAAAGTGGGAACCTGTTTGTTTTCAGTAGTGAGGAGAACAGTAAAATTAGCTGGAGCAAGGATACTGAAGTTGAAACTCTTGGGCAGAACAGTCCCAGATGCACTGAGCTGTATTGCGCGTCATGGTCCACCTGGGCTCTTATGAACCGGGCTTTTCCAGTGACACATCTTTTTGTGGTTGCCTCTTAATATAAGAATTCCATATCTTGTGTTCATTTCTAGACTTTTGTATATATGCTCACAGCGCATTTATTGTAGGTGCAAGCCTGCAGCACCTCATCAGCCCATTGCTGGCATGAAATCTCTAATAAACCCATTGTACACTACCTAACCAGCACCAAATGACAAAGTTAACGACTAGCTGGTGAAGAAAGTGGGCAGTTAGTGGTTTCACGCTATTCCAGTGATCAAAAGGTAGCAACATATCAAGAAACACAATAATGTGCTAACAAAGGCAGTGAACAAGAAGGCTGCGTGGATATAAACAATGCAGGTTCCAAACTTTTAAGAAAAATCAGCTTTATAAATGTTTTAGGAAGGAAATGCATTAATCACGTTTGGTACCTCAAGAATACACACAATATGTTTTGGTGAGTAACACTGAATGTAAACAGAAACTTGTTTTGTTTACAAGAAAACTCAACAGGGCACCTTTAACTAAGTGCAATAACTGCTGCTGCTATTTCACATAATGTAATTTAATTAGAATTATAATGGACATAATCCAAAACAAATTTCACGTTCGGGTTAATTGTTATTTTTTTATGCCAATAGAAATGGTACTAGTTGCTAACATGATCTTGTAGGAGACAGACATTTGCAAACAGTTGCCCATTTATACATCTAGTAGACAGAGCAATATTAGCATGCATTTGGAGTCCTTTTAGCTCTGTTCTTGGTCTCCTCTAACTCCTGAGAAAAATATATGGCTCTTTAGCTGCTCCACAGTGTTCACCAGCTAGTCTCTAACTTTGTCTGTCTGCTGTTTTCTGCTGAGCAGGTAGTGTACACTGGGTTTATCAGAGCTTGTTCAGTGAAAACAGCCGCCTGCTGGAAACAAGGTTGATGAGAATGGTGACAGTGAACCAAAATAGTGAAGTTGCAGGCAAGAAAACCAAAACAATGAGCTGCAAAATGCTAAGCTCCGTATTGCTGAGAGGAACTGTCATTGGTGATAATTGTCTCATGGTGTGGTTCATCACTATGAGCGAAATCTTTCATTATATATAGTCATTTGAGCCATTGTTAATATGAAAATATAGATAAGTACAGCTTTAATTTGGCATTTGTTCATGTGCATGTAAATGGATTGAGTTTCTCCGTGATAAGAAGTGCTTCTCTATCTAAACAGACAATATGCAAATGTTTTGCAGTGACACAACTGTGTATATACAGAAAAGGTCCTGTTAAAAAAATTCAAGGTCAAGCAAAACACCATCTATTGTCTTAGAGGCCGATTTGGGAAATATTGTAAACCCAGCTGCAGACGCATTCTGATCTGATGAGACACCAAACTGAAGACACTGCAGCATGACAAATCTAAAAATTGCCCTGTGGGCCCTTCCCTTTGTTTTGACTCCAACTTACAGTCATGTGTTTTTTGAATATCAACTTCCACATCTACAATGCATAAATTCATTGCACATTCAACAAAGAGGGTGGCGATAACATGCAGAGAAATGGGGCCTTGGATTTTGGGAGGCCATCAGGCCCCCCACTGTGTTTCTCATCTAAACTCATTTGGATGTGTGACTGGGAACGAATCAAGGAGAATTACTTCTACTCAGCCAAAAAAGCCATCTCACATGCACACAGACACACACACGCTCTCACACACACAACAGTACATACACTCACACATGTCCACAAACATAAGCACACTGCATGCTGCAAGGGTGATTTTTAGCATCATCTTTCATGGACTTTTAGGATCTTCAGGTGAAAAAACACTGCATTATAAGTTTTCTGCTCTCATTTCATTTTAAAATGTTATAGGCTAATCTAAAAGTACCCTTTGAACGTTTTTTAATATAATGTAGCCCAAACTGTGCATGGGGGGGGGGGTTGTCATTGACTCTAGTGGAATGGTTTGAAATTTAGCATCAGAGGGTCTGAATAACTTATCATAGCTGGAAGCTTTTATTGGATTGAACTATAACCGAAATCAACCACAGAGGTGCTGGTTTGGTGAGGAGGAGCTGTGGAAAGGACTGAAGATTTGGTTAATGCCAAAGTGAACTTTGATCTTTGGAGTCTGCCCACCATATAAACTTAAGAATGTCTGTTTTACCTACAATAAGTCTGAAAGCAGTAAAGTATTGCTGGGTGTGTAAAGTTTACGGTAACTGACTATTTGAGGTGTCAATAATTTTGTCACTGACAACTTCAATAAGCTACCTGAAGGTATTCATATACAATAGTTTAGCTGGAAAATTGATAGAATGGTTTTACATGTGTGGTCAATTCAGTAAGGTTTTACTCCTCAATATAAGATTAAGAAAACCATTAAATTAGCTAAAAGCACCTTGGCATTCATGAACCTTTTTCTGCAATAAAAGTCATACTATATCAAAAGCAATTTGTGGAGATGTGTATTAATCAGACAAAACTGACATTTTAGAACAGTTAAGAAAAGTAGTCAGACAATCAATACATTTGTCATTTTACTTTCATACTTTTTTACATTCATTGGATACTTTGTCAGTGCATATTCTTTGCAGTCAAATTGACAATATATTTTATTTTAATAATAAACAGAGAAATAAAACAAACCTGCTGGGCCTGATAACATCCCTGGCTGTGTACTACAAAAGTGCCAATCAGCTAGTTGATGTCATTACTGACATCTTTAACATATCACTGTCAGAGGAGATTGTTCTCACCTGCTTCAAGACAACCACCATCGTCCCTGTATCTTAAAAGTCCACAGTGTCTAGTATAAATGATTACCACCGTGTGGCACTCACCCCCATTCTGATGAAGTGCTTTGAGAAACTGGTTCTCCAGCACATAAAGAACAACATCCCAGCCAGCCTGGACCCTCACCAGTTTGTATTCAGAACCAACAGATCCACAGAGGTTGCCATCTCCACTGCCCTCCACTCAGTCTTCACACACCTTGAAAATAGCATCTACATCAGAATGCTGTTTGTTGATTTCAGATCAGCATTCAACTCAATCTCCCCCATGAAACTGATTGGCAAACTTAGCACTCTTGGCTTGAGTACTACACTCTGCAATTGGATATTGGACTTCCTCACAAACAGACCCCAGACAGTTCGGATTGGCGGTCACACCTCCTCCGCTCTGGAGGAGTGCACTGAAGCCCCCCAGGGCTGTGTGCTCAGCCGCCTCCTGTTCACGCTGTACACCCATGACTGCCACGACATGGAGAGAACTGTGCTGTGAAGTTTGCAGACGACACTACCATCATCGGCTGAATTACAAACAACGATGAAAATGCATATCAGGAGGAAATCATAACAATCTACTGGTCAATGTCAGCTAAACCAAGGAGTTGATCGTTGATTTTAGGAAAAAGGAGGCAAAGACACACACTCCTGTCTACATCATAGACTCCTGTCTACATCATAGACTGTAAAAAACATAGGTGTAGTGTCCATGACCCATAGGTTTCTCAAGAGCCGTTGTGAAGCTCAAAGTGGGCGTCTCCAGCCGTCGCCATCTTGGCAGTTCCTGACTCCGGCTAATCCAAAAATGTGCAAAGAGGTGGAGCTGAGGCGGCCCAATGAAGCCTGGTTGCTGAACCACCTAGCGACTAGCGGAGGTCTACATCAAAGGAGCTGAGGTGGGGCAAGTAAACAGTTTTAGGTTCCTGGGACTCAGCATCACAGAGAACCTGTCATGGACATCATTCATCTTCACCCTGGTAAAGAAAGCTCAGAAACGACTGTATTTCTTAAGGACATTTAAGAAGGCAAAATTCCCGTGCCAAGTTCTTGTTAATTTTTACAGAGGAGCAATAGAAGCATCCCGACTGGAAACATTACAAACCGCCCAGAACATCATTAGTACCCATACACAGTGCATCAGTGATATCAGAGAGGTGAGGTGCCTGCGCAAAGCCCAAAGGACACTAAAAGACAGTAAGATTAATTAAGATTAATTCAAATATACATTGTGTAAATAAAAGAGCTTTAGAGGTGTATTTTTGAAACATAGACAGAGCCAGGCTATCTGTTTCCCCCTGCTTCCAGGCTTTATGCTAAACTAAGCTAACCACGTCCTGGCACCAGCTCTGTACTTAACACACAGACATGAGAGTGGTACAGTATTTCAATAGAAGGAGTGTAGTTATATGCACATCACATGTGCAAAATGTTTCATTCCCAATCAGTATGCATGTGTTTCATCTCACTCTCCAAAAGAAAGCAAATGAGCTTAAGATAACTGATGTGGAAGAGTACAGGCCTTGGACTTGTACTGATGGCGTGCAGATCAATAAAACTGATCAAGTGAACAACTGAATGAATCAAACAATATTGGTCTCTATTGTAGTGCTTACGGTAGAAATTTTAGCTTTGAAAATAACTGCTTTCACACTGTTCTGATCCCTGTTTAGTTTGCATTACTGGTCCCTAGTGGGCATTTTGAGTAGTCCTTATTTTTCTTAAAGGAACAGTTCACCCCAAAATCAAAAGACATCTCTACAGCCGATATCTCCAAAACTCGGCAACTCACACCAAAACAATCTAGGTGGATAAATAGCACCACAATTCTCATTCCAAGGGCTTTAAATACCGACGTTTTGTCACACCCCTCGGCACACACAAGGTACCCTTTAGTGTCTGTATTAGACGCACAGGGCTGCCAGTAAGCCTTTATGAAATCAGGTGACGTAACATGAAGAGTGACAAAGAGCGACAGGACTTTCACCCAGGAGCAGTACGAAGTCACAAAAGTTACTTGACTTACATGTCACGTGACTTTTGTGACTTCCTACTGCCTAACTAAGGGTTTTTTTCCCTAAACCTAACCACACAACACAAGTGACATTACATTGTTTCTGAAGGCATCTCCTACTAACACCAAAGGATACCTTGTGCATGTTTATACGATGCCGAGGGGAGTGACAAAACTTTTATATTTGACGTCCTCCATGAGAACTGGTTGGGATATTTATGTTAGATTAAAATACTTACTTGCCATGTTATCTGTGAAGAGAATGGGTTAAAATTCATGGGCATTTAAGAAGTAGTTTATTTCATTAAGTTAATGAGCATTTCGTACATGGAGCTATTTACATTGTGATTTTTATTTCCATTTTTTTATTTCATATGCATATTTTGATACGTGCTTTGTATTGTACACAAAGCTACACCTTTTTTTTGCAGTACATGGTTTTATTGGAGTTTTTGTTCGCTATCTGTCTAGCCTTGCTCAGACACGCACGCAATTGCAAGGACAGAATACAGACTCACACATGTGATCGTCTAGGTTTCCCCATGAAGCCAAAGCGTGTGTGTGTGTGTGTGTGTGTGTGTGTGTGTGTGTGTGTGTGTGTGTGTGTGTGTGTGTGTGTGAGTCAGGCTCATGCTGGGCTGGAAGCTGTGGGTCGGCTGTTGTTTCCATATATTCTCTCTTGGTTTTCTTGTCTTCAAGAATTCCCAGCAGCCCCTTCAGCTCTTTGATGTCAGCCTGCATTTCATAGTAAGTGCACTGTGTTCGGTAAAATAGAAGATAGCAGAGGCCACTGTGCAGGACCATCTGCACTCTCTCCACCATGCTGCATCATTTAAGAGCTCCAGGACAGCTGCCTCTCAAACTCAAGTGCAAGTGTTATTTTGGCCAAAAATGTGAGAGCCTAATCTAGTTCACTTTTACAGTATGTCTTGAGTGCCAAACAAACACATTTCAGACCAATATTATATTATTATAAAATATTAAAAAAGGAGAAATCCAAAAGCTTTAAAGGAGAATGCTGGTTTATTAAAACTTGGGTCTTATTTTTGTGCCTTTGGCCATCACCCAAATGGGTTATGACAACAATAATAATAATAATAATAATAATAATAAGACAGAGAAAGAGTTTTTGTTGTTGTTGGGGGTTTTTTATGGGCCAATGTGCAGTCTGAACAGTTGAGGCTCTAAAGAGTGTGTTAGCATCTTTCAGCTTTTTCTTTTGGTTTTGCAAATGTACTTTTTGGTGCAGTAATATAATTTCCAACATCAGCAGGCCCCCAAGTGGCCAAAATAAATTCAATTGATGCAGCTTTATGTGTAAAATATAGATGATATTTGGTGAATAAGAGTGCATAAAAACACTCAATGGGTAACAAGTATAAGTTTCTTTATAAGTTGAGTTTTTCTCTTGAAAATTCAAACTGTAAAATTAAGTTTCAAATCAGTGTGATGGAACAATTTTTGCTCAGCTACAAAAAGGAAAAGCTTAAGCTTCAACTAAAGCTATTGTTTTAATTTTTTTTAAAGTGTAATGTGATTTACTGTAATCTGGAGTAATGTAAAACTGTAGAATTTTTTAGGAAAGATGACTAAACTAATGGTGGCAGTAACAATGCTCCAAGAAAAAAGGTGTTGTCTGAAGATGAAATGCTGGTTTCAGAGAGAATGTAGTTAAACACATAATAATAAAACACAGACAGATACACAGCTAGGAGAAGAAGGACCTCTAGGATGCGAGGGCGTGAATTCCCACTTTTTTCCTAGACAAGAATTACACACCTTGTGTTTAAAACAGAGGCTTTTGGATCCTGCTCTTCAGTAGAGTTTTGCCGGCAGCGATGCCACAGGCTTGACTCAGCGATTTGTGAATTCTTCAGGACCATCCAGCTCCAGGTGTCACAGCTGTCGCCACAAGCTCGGGCAGAACACACCCTTCCAAAGGCCTGTGGAAACTGCCAAGTTGTCACGCTCTTATTTTGGTGTCACGCCCCATCAGTCAATCAGCACCAAGGTGGGAGGCCAGCACCTACCTGCCTTTCACACTTTTGCCACATTTGCCACTACTGAGGAACAAAGCTTCAGGCGTTCATTGCTGATGAAGTTCCTTAACTAAGAGAGTTGAAAAATACAAACTCAGTGTAGGGACAGTGCACTTCTCAGTGACCTATTAGGTAACAAGACACATCTAGCAAGCCCATTTCTACTGCAAACCTTCTGCTCACTGTGATCTCTGCTATCTGTCCCAGTAAATGAAAGAATACAGTGATAGTACAGAATAGTCTCATATTCACTAATGAAAGAACCTTCCCACCGAAACTTATGATTAAAGCATGATATAGTACGATAATACTTCTATTATTGTGATGGTGCCATCAACAACAAAAGTTTGATGCTGAACTATAAATCAAAACTTGTACCGTAGGTATCTAAGCTCGGACTCCTGTTAAACCTATTGCGTCAACTATAAATCTGGCTTAAGAGTCTTCAGCTATGCTAGTGGCTCTGTGAGGCTGTCAGGTCCACTTCCTGCAGTGATTGGCCAGGTGTGCGGGGTTGAGAAAGTAGGGTTTGAAAATCTATCTTAAGATCTATTTTTTAAAATTTTTCACACAACTACTTCTATCGCTTTTTGCGTGAACAACTGACTAAACAAGAGAGACTGAACAACATCAACTTCAAGGAGAGATTGTCCCAAAGTGTGTGCCATCATCGGCATCTGAATTGTTATTGAGTCTTCCCTCTGTGTGACTGCAGACTGTTAAACCCGTCTTCCAGTGTGGCCATTTGGAAACAGCTGTAAACACTTTAGATATGGCTGGACACTTCGTTTGAACTAGTTTGTTTCTAGTATACCCTGGCCTTAACGGTTCTGAATCAGATCATTCAAAGATCCTCGACTAGTTCCAGCATTTGCCTCTATCAACCACGCAGCAATTAGCTAGCCATCAGGCTGATTTGCATAAATTGTTTTCTACTGTGCCTACCTTGAGATTCACATGACAACATGACTGAGAACACACTGTTGCATGGGCATCAATAAAAACACGAATGTCTGTTTCCAAGAGAAACAACATCCACTGACCCTCGACTTCTTCTCCACTCCTCAGCTCATTCAGGCTGCGGCTGAGTGCGGTGGGCTAATTGAGTGAATTGTCTAACAGTGGACAGTGTGTGTGTTGAAGAGGTTATGTGTGTGTGCTTGACTATTCGCCTCCAACACGTTCCTCTGGATCGTTGTAATAGCCCAGCTCCTGACAAAACCAGCCGGGGCCCTCAGTGCCTAGATAACGAGCTATATGCCTGACAGGTGTGTCGAGATTAGGGGCGGGCTGTTCCATAACACCCCCGTACCCACACACACACACACACCCATCACCGACCACCTCCCCATCATCCCGTCCTCTTACAGTAAACATCCCCATCAGCCTGCCTGTCCAGTCTGGAGAGCAAAAGGAGAGAGCATGTTTGACATAATTAATTGGCTCTTTCTATAAACTGAGTCAAAAGAGATGAAAAGGTTTATCGGGCTGAAATAATTAATTTTGAACTGAATTCGCTGACAGTTGGGTTCTCTCAACAATTCACCTTTTTTCTCTCATCAGTGCCTCTTGAATGACGAAGGGCCTGATACTGACTGGCCTGAAATGAGAGTATTTTAATGAAATATGGCTAAAAAGGAATTTAATTAATTTGAACCTGCAGAGAAGGTCTTGCTCTTATACATTTTTCGTAGATTATTGCCTTTCATTATGAGGCAAATGTAGCAAGCATTTTATTCCAATTAATTTGAAATGAAAGAGGAAATTATGTGGATTAATAATGGGGGGGTGTTACACACATCTCTTCAATTACCATCTGTATAATGCCCTATCCATATCTTACTATCACAGTAATTAACGGGTTTCTGGAGGAGTATTATGCCAGTCCCTGAATGAAAGGCCGTGACTGGGATCAGTTAGGTTGCTGATTCTAATCACAGAGGTTCATTTAGGCAACCTCTTGCACTGAGAAGACAGGCAACGTTTGCAAATTGAATTGATGAAAGCTAATTTGCCCAAATATTCGCCTGCTCACTGTTGAAATTAACCTTTTGTTCCTTCTGGCTGCTGTATGTTGAACTGCAGTACAGGCGTTTAACAACTGTTGAGAAGTTATTGTATGTGAGTATCTCGGTTTGTGCTTCATAATGTATTGAATGTAGTGTGAATGTGTGTGTGTGTGTGTGTGAGAGAGAGAGAGAGAGAGAGAGAGAGAGAGAGGAGGAGGAGCTGACTTTGTGGCTGCTGCTATCACCATTAGTGCTAATTATGTTCTTTGTTGAATGGACAAAGGAGGAGTAATTGAATCCATCACAACTCTCTCCTCTCACTTGGAGACTCTACTTAACCTGCATGGTCCAATAATGCCAGAAGTCTATCCTCCCATTTACTGCTCTCAAATATGAGCACTTTCAAAAGTCAGAAAACACTGTTGCTTTGCTAAAAAAATCTAAGGAACTAAAGTTTAAAATACTCATTCTCAAATCAATGGTTTTCAAGTGCTTCATACAACAGAAACTGCTCGGAGTGAGCAGTGACCTTCATTTTCAGTAATGTTCCCCTTTTATTGTTTTAAATCTTGCACTGTAGGCCTTACCATTTGGTAGCTTGCTTGATAAGCTGTATTGGTTTGGGGGATAGAACTCTAAACTGGCTCATCTACTCCTCATCCTCAGCAGATTTTAGAGTCCCACAACTGGGATTTTGGATGATCTCATTCTTAATTCTTTATCTCAATTTTCACTGCCTGTAAAAGCTAATCAGTAAATTGCCTTGCAGATAAGTGTTGAATTGTTTCTCAATATTAAATTTGTTCAAATTCTCCTGAGCTTTAAAATCATTGCTTAACATGACTTTTTCCCCCGTGTTTTAGAATGGTTGCTTAGTATTACAATTGGTTTGTAATGTCCCATGCTTTAAAATCGTTCCTCAGTGCCACACTTTTGTTTTAAAATTTTGCTTAGCTTAAAAAATGATTCTTAGTATTACAAACATTTTAGAATTTCCCTAGGATAAGATAAGATTAAAATCATTGCTTAATATTACAATGTTTTTTAAATTTCCCAGAGCTTTGTAATAGTTGGTCCTTATAATCATTGGTCAATATTACACATTTTTTCCCTGAACTTTTAAAATTTCCTTGAGATTTGCCTAATATCAAGGTTCAAGGTTCAAGGTTAATTTATTTATCATTATACAACTCAGGGTTGTAAAACGAAATGCAAATATTACATTTTAAAATTATTTAAAATTAGCTTTATAATTCTTCCATAATATTACGTAATCTATAATCTTGCTGAATATCATTTAAAATTACAATATTAAACAATTTAAAAGTTTGGGGAAATAAACGAATGCGTAACACTGAGCAAATGATAAGTGCTAGATTTTACAAAAATTTCCATATCTGAATGAAACAATCACAAACTCAGACCCAAGACCAGACCATTAAAGGAATGTACCACAAATATGATGCTATCTGCCAATATAAAGGCATCCAAGACTCTTATTAATGCAAATTTCTAGCTTTATAAAGTACTTTGAAACCGTGATTTGAAACATGGTAAATAAACGTTATCATTATTATAGTAGTAAGTAAGCAATAAGTAATAGTAGAAGAAGTATATCTTCAATCAGTGTAGTCTTCCATCAACCAGACAGACAAAATATTTTCATCAATTCACATTTCAGAAATAATATTGATGGAGATTTCACACATTGGTAAAATGCTTCAACCCACCAACAGCAGCTTGCTAAACAATTTATCATCTGAATGAGCTACAACATTGCACTCCCCTCCCCGGAGAGTGGGTCCAGCCATCTTTTGTGGTAATCTCACCCCAGCCTGCTGCTCCTCCTCAATGAGGGGGAGCCCCAGTGCTCTCATGGGGCTTCTGGAAAGATCTGGGGCCAGTGAAGCAGGACTCCACAGGGGAGCCACCCTAACATCCTGCACCTCTCCCTCTAGAGTGCATATAATTGTCACTGGATGCTTGTTAAAGGATCCAATTAATCAGAATGCATTGGCCATTACAGGTCAGAAGACAGGGCACCTTAAAACAGTTGGCCTTTAGTTCATCTCATATGTAGCTCCAAATGATGAGCCTCTGTAGCATGACTCCATAATGTCCCCTTGATGTGCCATTAACATTTATTACTCTAGAGAAAATAAAGGGGCATCGCAGCAGGCATGTATCGATATGGGTGCAGGACCTATACTACATTTGGGTCTACAATGCTAAGAATGCTTTATAGCTCGGGTTACACTGCGGTTAAACTGGTGCTCTTGTGAATGACTTTCTTTTGTAGAATATAACACATTTCTGATTCTATAAATTCCTTTTTGTACCTGATTTTGATTCAGTTTTAGTCTTTTTACAAAAACATTTTAGTCACAATCCTTTCATTTTGTTTTAGTCTAATTCTAGTCAACAAAACGTAACAAAACAACAAAAAGTAAAGACATTTTAGTCTAAGTGAAATATTAGTCTTGTTTTTGTCTGTCATCATTTTTACTTGTCATGTTTGTTGTGTATAGTTCATGGTTACGGCTGTTGTTCTCGTCTATCTCGCAGTTAGGGGAAACTGCACTACATACCTGTTTATACCAGACTGTAATGGTTCTCAGATGTAAGGCTATGTCAACCTCTAGTCTGGTAAATAGTAATGGTAAATGCATTCATATAGCACTTTTTATCAAAAACATAATGCTATGTTAACGTTAGCTTACCTTTTTGTAAATGTCAGTTTGCCTGTTTTAGTGTTTGTCCTAGTTGTTTTGTTGCTTCTTCTTGTCTAATTGTCAGTGGGATTGTGGATGCATTTAGTCCATAAATCTGTTATTTTCATTCTAAGAACTGGTAATGTTAGCTAACATTACTAGCAGATGACAACATTATCATTAAAATGCTGCTTATTAGCAAAACAGGTAAAGCAGCTAAATCAACTCCTGAAGAACAGATATTTGGGTGTTGGGATTTAGTTGTGTTATTTCCTGTTTCATTTTGTAAGTGTTCTGCCTCATGTGTCTTGTGGAGTTTTTACTTCCTGTTTTGTTTGCTTTTCCCACCAGTTTTGATTGTTTGCCCTGCCCTGATTAGTTTCAACTGTGTCTCGTTTTCTCCCTTCATCTGAGTGTATTTAAGTCTGTGCTCTTCCTTTGTTCCTTGGCAGTTCGTCTTTGTCCATGTGTCGAGCGGTCCTGTCCTTTCCTCGTGTTTTCTCATGTTTTGGACTTTCTACCCAGGTATTTGGATGTGTTTGCCTGATGTGGACTGCCTTTTGGTTTTGATCTCTGCCTGCCTCACCACCACATAAGCCTCTTGTTCTTCAGATAAACCTTTAGACATGATTAGAATT
The DNA here is from genome assembly GCF_020085105.1 of Siniperca chuatsi. Classification (NCBI taxonomy): domain Eukaryota; kingdom Metazoa; phylum Chordata; class Actinopteri; order Centrarchiformes; family Sinipercidae; genus Siniperca; species Siniperca chuatsi. Next base: position 676,160 of record NC_058053.1, read on the forward strand.
TGGATGTATCCATGTGGCCCAAAAAATGTGAATCCAGCTTTTTGTTCTTCACACAAATCAGAGTGGGTTCAGTCTAGGCCTGTACCCTTTATCACCCGACTTAACCCAAGTGGTACTGCCAAATTTGAGACCTGAACCTCCCATGAGACCCAAAGCTATATTTTTGCTTTAACCTTTCTTTCATTACTTACCATTAGTTTATCTACTTGCTACACAAACCCAATAGTTTGTTGGGACCTGTCAATTTGGGGTTGAGTAGCAGTACTCTAACATAGGCTTAAATATACAATAATCTAGCACAAAACACAACATTTTTTAAAAATGTCACTCCATCCACTGAAGGCCACAAGATGCAGCTGAATGTTTCAGAACACCAATTAAGTGGACCCTGTGATGAAATGGGGTTTTTTTTGTCAATTACTCTTTGTATATTTAAAAAAAATAACCAAAAGGATCCCACACCATAATGGCTCCTAACAGAACCAAAAGTAATTTGTCAAACATGTCGGACCTTGAACTTTAAGCCACTGACAATACATTACAACAGAGGAACCTTTTTATCCAAGTATCATTATGCTTCCCAGGCTATTGTCTGGTACAATAGGCTAGAATGAATAGTTCAAGGTGTTTGGCCCATAGAAGTGGTCTGTCTTTTCCTCTGACACTACAGCAGTCAGTGATTTAGGCTCGGTTTTCACTGGGAGCCTCTTTGATAGCTGCTACTGCGAAGCAGATGCTTGGGAGGAATCACAGGTCAAAGATTTTGTTGTTGCTCAGTGACTAGTACAGTCCTATTTTGAGTGCAGTGCTCATTTTGCAATCAGTTGAGATATTTTAAACTTATAGTAGCAGTGAAAGATCACACATCTACTGGGTTGTACCTGCTTGAAATATAACTCAGAATAACGACACATACTGACCTCCAAGTTTTCTGTGAAACTCACAAAACAGATCATCTGAATACAAGGGGAAGAAGAAGCTTGTATTGTGAATGGAGGCTCCCAGTGGACACATTTCCTCTTTTCCTGTGTGTTCGTCGACCACATGGAGAAACAGACTCAAGGGGCTGTGCAGTGCTGGTGGTACAGACGGAAGTCTTCTTCACACTTTTAAATCACATTCTTTCTGCCTCCTCTGCTGCTTAGACAAAGTTCTGCTTCTAATTTTACAGAGTCTGGTGTAGAAGTGGAAAGAGACAGATGGGGAACTGAAAGACAAAGGGATGGAGTGGAGAGGGATTGTGTAAGATGAATGATAAGCTGCTGAAGAGCACTTTCTAGTGGCACAATGGAGGACTAGCATGTCAGATCAGGGAGAACCCCACACAGCTCTGATGGATCTCAATACAAACAGGTCATCCCCAGAAAATAGAACAATTTGGGGGACCTGAAGGTAAATATTCTATATCACTGAGATATAGAGATTTTGCCTGAGAAAGCACATCTAACAAGGACTCAGTTTACCTTAAAACAAATCTTCTCTTCACAAAGGATAGCGTACAAGTGTCCCCACTATACATCCTTCAAATGTTTTTTTTTTTTTCAAAAGCCAGTGCAAGTTAAGTACTCTTAATATTGTGTTTCCATGTGTGGGACATCAACATTTGGGTAAAATTATAGAGCAACGCGCCCTGTTTTAGCGTTTAGGTATATTAAGTCAACATTTTGTTGTTCAATTTAGCCTGAGTGGATGTGGACCAATCTCTATTTCATTGTCCATTTAATTGTTTAGATATACAAAATACTACATAGGCCTACACTATAGTTCTCTGTACACTAAATGCTGTGATGGTGGCTCGGTGGCTCCTCTCCCAAACTCAGAAGAGGAGAGTATCAGTAACATCAATACTGATCCATAATGCATCAGTTTCTGGTATCACAGTGGAGCAACTGTGTGCCGGTGCTCTCTTAGGAGCCAAGAGGTGCAGAGAGAAGAAATTATCAATCCCACAGTTTAGCATGGCAAGAGGCCACATAGTGCACCGGCTATATCATCCTCACTGGCTCTGGCTGTGAAATCCTCTATTTGGGGCGCCAGTGTATGGAAAATATGTATGCAACCGATGTCCTGGTGATTAGTGGCTCAGTCTCCTGCTCCAAGAATAGAGCTATGTCAGTGTTGCATTTTAAGGACAGGAGGTTTCTTATGTAGGATTATATTTTAGACCAAACTGCAAGAGAGGGCATTATGCAGTATATTTTTATAATAAATTATTTCCAATTCAAAAGCTTGTGGCAGAGCCTCTGATACACAATTTCCATCATGGCACACTTAAATGCTCTACTGAAACTCAGTGGAAATAAACCTTTTGAATTAAGAATTTGTTGAAATGTACAGACATTGTCTTGATAGATTTGACAGAATGTTTGTTTGTACTGGCGATATAAGTTCAATATTAGCCCCATACATTGGTCTAATCCTAATGATTTAATTACTTTCATGGTCAAATTCATTGCTACAATGCTGCAATTAGGACATACTGTAAACTGTACTAGCATTTTGCAAATAAAACAGAAAGGGGGGGGGCGTCTTTTATAATGTGTACAGTACATTTCTACATTACATATCTTATTTTGCTGTATTATCAATAGGACCAAGATAAGAAATGATTTAGGCCATATTACCCATACAGTCACTTTTATTATTAATTTGGTATTAAATCATTTGTGTATTATTGTAAATTTGTAAGTTTTTCTCATAGTGAAATGTTTTTAACCCTTATGACTCATGAATTGAAATCAAGCAAGGATAAATGGTGAACTGTTAGTACCCTGTAAAGAAAACATGCCAAACCACAATAAACAGGATTATAAAGATCCTTCCGAGTTCCCAGAAATGACTAATTCAACAAGGCTGTCTGCTATAAATTTAGCATTTGGAATAGTACAGCTTGTAATTCAGAGAGCACAATTGAAATAACTCTTGACAGACAGTACAGATGAACTTTGTTCCCAGAGAACTGAGTTCAGCTGAGTGATTCAAGGCATTTGGCTCAACATCTCTTCTGAGACAAGTTTTCAGCTGCTGGGACACTAAGACAGACAGCAAAATTGTAGAGTTGATTCCGTATACTTCTGTTAAGTTAACATGGCCGTGTCAAATAACCTTATACCACCAGCAACAATCAATCAATACAAATCAATGTGGCATCAACGTCACCTTGTCAAATACTAACAAAAGTGAAACTGATTTTTGTTTTTAAAAAATCCAGAAAAGAAAAATGTGTTGTATGAGAATCTGATGTAATGTATTTAAATGTTTTTTCCTATAGAGGAGGATTATATTTTTATATAAGTCACCTGAGAAGGAAAATAAATATTTACCTGTAAATATTTTATTTTTCCATGATGCTTAGGTGTTTCTCATTTGAATAAAGAGACTCCAGGTTGAGAGAGGACTCAACTTTCATTAGAATGAGATTCTCCAACATCTTCATGGTTTCTTTTGGTTGATGAACAATGTTAATTGTCTGTCAGGATCTCAAGCATGTTGGTTAAATATTGTCTCCATTATGTCAATACCATTGTACCCGTAAAGAGAACAGGGAAAAGAGAAGACAGTCTTTATTGCCATTATCTCACTCTACAGTTAGCATAATCTCACATAAACACACAACAAATTAGAAGCTATTTTTTTTTGTTTTCATTTATTTATTTATTAGAATTTTAACAATGAATTAGAAAAAATCTTTTATCTAATTTTCTTCAGGCATCTGTTTTCAGTGAGAAAGCTCTGATAAACCCACTGTACACTTCCTGTCCAGCACCAAACAGCAGACAGACAATGTTAGTAACTAAAGAAGCAAGATTTATTTTTCTACCTAATAATGCTGTGTCCCTGTGTTAATTGTTCTGTTATCTCTTGGTCTATATAAAACACATGTTAAATAATTTCTGAGTATTAGTGTTAATGTTTTAATGTTTTAGATGGCTTATCTTGAACTCGGGAGAGTTTACATACATTTATCTAATCAAGCGAACACCCGCCCATCATATAAAACTGTTCTTACCCATTAGCTGGTGGGCACAGCTTGAAGAGTAATTTTGTGTGTTTGACTCTGAGTTAGCAAAACCTATATCTAATCAAAAAGACCATGCTTGAAGTCTAATTTATTTATATCTACATCCTAATCTAACATTGTGGGTATGAGAGGTGTGGGTGGAGGTCAACAGCCCTGTATTGTGCTGTATTCACCAAGCTGTTCCCACTTTCAAATGATCCAGTCAAATCTGAAGGGTTTAATCAAGCCCATTTCATAATTATACTCGGCCCACATATTGTTTTGTTAATCATATATAAGTCACATTAGGGACGCTAAAGACACTCTAACTGCCATTTCACTGGGCCTTTAAGATGTTTTCATAGACTGACCTCAATTTTAGGCACCAAATCTCGTAAGGCATGCTAAGGCTGAAACCAGAGGAATCTGAGAGAGACATGGGAAGATTATTACCTTGGCTAGTCTCAAAGCTTTTCAAATTGAAAGGGAGACATTTTTGTTTTTTTACAACCCAGGATATCATTGATGTAACAATTAGAATCAAGTTCCTCTGTCATGTCCCCTCTAAATTGAAAGCTGGGTTCCCTTGTTAAATACGAGCAGGGAAATTCCCTCTTCCACCTGCTCCTGCTCTCGTGCTTGCAGGTAGACCACAGGGCTGCATGGAGGCATCATGGCCGCCTCCTCTGGCATTTTTTCACAGGGGGCCTTGGAGATGAAGCAGCCCCGGCTGTCAGGCTGTACACCCTGTTCCTCCTCAGGTGCTCATGTAAACAACCTCTACTGCAGGCCCTGTAACAAGAGAGCTCACTTTCCACCTCACAGCACCACACGTTGTTCCTGTTAGAGATGCATTCTCTCCACGCAGGTTTCCCTTCTAATCGGGGGTGTCAAAGACAGAAGAGGGAGAGAGACAGAAAGGAGGAGGGAGAGAGCGAGAGCATTTCACAGGAGACGCCTGTGTTCACGGCTCTAAACTCTACATACGAGCAGCCGAGTGTCGCAGAGACGAGCTAACTGTCAATCACGAGGCACCCGCCTGTGCAGGGCTCACATGGTAGGCTGGCACAGGAAAAGACAATGTGCTCCCAGATCATTTACACATCCGAGTGGGAGAGAGTCGTACGTCTGCAACTGGAACAGATTGTTATATGTGTGTTTTGAAGGGTGGGAATTATTCGCTATACGAATACATGTCTGTTATTTACGCATCTGGGAGGGCTGTGCTGCTGCCGTTGTGGAGTAGCAGAACTGCAGGCAAGAAAGGCTCTGACTCTTTCCATAACACACATCCACGCTTCTGCCAGGAGCGCTGGATCACTGCAGCTGTGCTTAGATGGTAGTGACCCTTTAAAGCCAGGCACAGACTACAGTAATTTTAGCCATAATAATTCAGGAATTGCAGGAAAATAGAGAAGTGAGGGATAAGAAAGCTGTGGTGTATTTTGCGTCACATTTGCTTCTGTGCTGAATGTGCAACACATGAGGAACGCGCTTTTCTCATTAAGTTTACTAATGCTTTGTGTCCAAGTAAATGCCATTCATAATGGGGCACCCCCATAGCTTAGGGGTTAAGACAACCACCATGAACCCTCATTTCTTGTCATCTTTCTCTACAATCAACCATCTATAATAAAGGCTTAAAATGCCCAAAAATACTTTAAGAAAAGCTTAAATAATCCTGTATTACACAGCACCAGTGTTCACTACAAATGCAGTAAGTAGTGTGTCGTTTATGTAGCAAAGCAGAAGGTAAAAGTGTGGAGGCCAAGTTGGTGGATAGGCGTTTAACACATCAGAATTTCATCCAGGAGGCCAAAGTTCGCATTTGGTCAGACCAGACCTTTACTTTTGCCTTTTGATTAACCGTAACCACACTCTTTCCTCAACCTTAAAGTAGCTCATCAATATTTTTGTGATAACAATGGATCAAATGACTATGTGTAATATGAAAGGGGACGCTCATAGTGATGAACCTGCAGAGACTTATCTCGTATCACTCATTGGAGGAGAATACTGACTACATTAAGTTACAGATCATGCTCTCCTAGATCTGCTCCGGGGCTACATATCCACACTTATCTCTGGCAGATGATTGACAGGTTGGGGTTTATTTCCCCTGAGACCGCCTTCTAACCCCCCAGTTCTCCTCTCATTGGATGATCTCCCTCCTCGCTCTCATTACACCCCTTATCTCTGCGCCCTGCTTATAAGGTTTATCTTTTTAATTATGTTGCCGCTAACCTGCTGAAGAGGCTTCATGAGTGCCAGGGTCTCCTGTGTTCCAGACCTTTCTGCTGTCTGGTCATACACACAAATACAAACAGCCACACTCCTCTTGGTCCCACATGGGCCAAGCCTCCCTCTGTTTCCTCACATACAAAGCCGAACCTTTGTGTTCAAGGTCTACTGATGAGAGATAAACCGTTCATGCACAAGCTCAATTATACATTCAGTTTCTCTTCCTCTGTCTTTCTTTTTTTCTCCTACTCCCTGTCTCTGTCTTCCTCACCTGCTTACCCTTCTGTTTATCCTAATTGTTCATCCTCTCGGTCTAACTTCCTTGCCTTAAGGGGTTTATAAGAGGCTTTTTTATGGCAGGTCAACAAGCTCTCATGAGACCTTTCAATAGTTTTACGGCCAATATGATCGCAATCATTTTCTCATGATCTGTGAGTACAAGTGGAGTCAGTCCAGTTTAAGGGTCTTCCTGCTTTCCAAAAAGCCTCCTTGAAATACTCGTGCCAGTAAAAAAGTGGATGACATCAGCTGTGAACAAGGAATTCAAGGGGGCAACTGGGGTCAAGTGCCACGACAGCAGGGGAACATTTAAACCGAGCACTCCTCTCACCTCTCTTTAGGCAAGGTCCGCTGGGGCTCCATGTAGGCCCACAGGCTCTCCCAGGGTTTAACATCTGGGCTGTGAGCGCACAGCAGCAGCAGCGGGTTCCTGAATAACACAAATCATTGTCTCATAAACATGGTGGTAACTACAAGCTCAGAAATCCCTTCCAATTCAGGAAGATTTTTCATTCATGTGCAGTCTGTGCACCAGAGGGAAATTAATAGAAAGTATACCAACAATAACACAACTTACTATTTGTAGTAATTCTCAAACTCAGTCTGTTAACGAATTGTTAAAAATAATGTTTTTAATTCACATTTTTTACATACTAAAGAAATTATAATTTTAATCTTTAACCTTGTGAATCTGGGTGGGAGTAAATCAGCAGCAGCAAACCAGGGAGGAGTATTTCTATACTGAAAGATGGGGAGAGCCACCTTATGAAATTCACACTTCGCAATCCCAATCACAGCTTCTTTTCAAATATTCCCCTGCCTTTGCCATCTATGCTTGTTGACAATGAAGTGTGCAGCCTGTCTGGCACGATATCAGAAGTGAATGTGGAGGGGGAGGGGAGGAATAATTGATTTGACTTTGGAGGCAACAAATCCCTGCGAGGTTTTAGGGCAAATGGAGGAGGAGCAGCCATGGAGTGTGTAATCACTGGGTATCCATGACACAACAGACAATAAGCCCTCTTAATAAGCCTAATCTCCATCATTGGGATAGAGGAAGAGGCAAGAGAGCCGAGAAGGCGAGGGAGAGGCAGTGCTTTTATGGCAGCTAAATTGGTTTTCCTGGGAACTTGTAGCAGGGATTAAGCAAAGTGTTAAACTCTTTACTTTGATGTTCATGAAAGTGTGTTTTTGTTGAGGAATAAACTAACAGAGGAAAACGTGATTTGGATGTTCTTGCTCAAATTTATATGTTATGGGTTATTGCTGTTAATTTGTCTTCAGCCTTCTTGTCAATTTGTAACTGTTAAATTATTATGAAATTTATTGAAACTATTGTTTTATGAATGTGTATGTAGGGCAGAAGTAAAACTGGATCTTTAAAGTTCTGTTCCAGAAGTAAGAGAACCTTGATTAAAATCACACTGACATTTTGTGTGAAAATGCAATTACTAAAATTCCAGCCTTGGAACATTAACAGTTTGTTATGCAACAGTATTTTGTGTGGTTCACCCCATATGTCTAGATAAACATAAGGAAGCTTTTGACCATATCTCACCGGCTTCTTCAGCGAATGGAATTTGCTCAGGTATAATCACATGACCTGTATGGCACTGCGGCTGTGTTAAAAGGTGGTCATATATGGAAGATGGATAAAGAAGGCTGTGAGACAGGTCAAAAGCTCTGCAATAAGCTAGTAAGTGAACCATGAATTTAGAGTATTTAAACACAGATAGAGTATGTGTTTCCAAGGTCAAGAATCAACCTCTGTGCTCAAGTCCATGGGAACTGTAGTTTGTTGTATGTTAACAAATTATTTGTCGTTTAACATGTTCTACTTTTTCGGAGAGACCAATGACAACAACCAAAGAGAGAGTACATGCAGTCACAGAAGCTAATGGAACAGCGCTAGCCTGTGGCTGATATCATGACAACAGTGCAGGCAATAATAAATAAATAATGCAGAAAATTGGAAAATATTTCTCATTTAGCCATTCCACATCTTTATATTATTTGTACCAATTAGTTTGTCTAATCGTTTGTTTAATCATGAGGCTACTACCTAATGATGAATGTGACCAGTTGAAAAAGGTCAGAGAATGGGGACAGACAAAGTGCCAGACTTCTAAACAGAAGCTTTAGCATTAAATAATCTGGCATCTGTAGCTGTTTTCTTAACTCACTCAGCTCCTTCATGATCTGCAGGCCATGTACAGCTTAAAAGCTGTTATGTTACAGTTTGTTATGCTATTTTGGACCACACACATACACCATCTTTGTCTCTCTCTCTCTCTCTCTCTCTCTCTCTCTCTGTCCTTCTCTTCCTCTCTCTCACACACACACACACAGCTAAGTAGATTACACACTGATGATTTGTGTTTGACCAAAAGTATTTAGTCACGGAGCGCACAGCAATTCAAACCAAGGATTAGGACCCTAGCATGTCATCTGTTTGGTCAGCAAGCATGTCTAATAACGTCAGTAATTTAGCATGTCATATGTGTCTGTCAGCATACAAGCGAACAGGACGGGATGGAGGCAGTGTGCGGACCGTAAAAAGAGGAAAGCAACTGGATAAACAGAAGCGAACAGTGAGAGAGAGTTGAGTTCCCACTTTATGTTTCAGGTCCTCAGTTCACACTGACGACACCAGATGTAGCGAAACACCAGCATGGGGCCTTTATTATTGTCAGACGTTGACCAGCCACGTTGTCCACTACCACTATCATGGAGGTTCCTCACTGAGCCACAACTACTCAAAGCAGACCAATGACACGGTCGGTTTACATACTGTATACTTTATGAATTCAGGGATTACAGTTCTCCGTCACGACAATGGATTTCCGTCAATTGGATTCCAGAGAGGCCATGTATGAGATCAGTGTAGATCTGAAGGGGGGAAAAGCAAGGGATGTGTAATGTTAAATACACATCACCACTGCACCTGTAGCTAGTGCCACAGAAAAAACTTCAGGTATATGCTTTCACTGCCAAAAAGCAGAAAAAGGGAAAAGCACTCTAGAGACTTTTTTCAAGAATTGCACTTATTGTTCTTCAATGCTTTGTCTGTTAAGAGACGCACACAAAAACATTGTTTTGTTTGGTGTTATAATATGGTAAATAAAAAAAGTTATGTAGATGGTTGCATATTTGTAAGACTAAAAACTTAGTCAAAGCCTTGCAAAAAATAAAAAGTATCAAAAGTATTGAGAACAGCATTGAAATTACTTAAAAGGCAACTAGCAATAGGAAAGCTGTTCAAAAGCATCTTCTTCGCTTAAAACGTTATTGGTCTCGAGTATTTATGATCATATCAACGGCATCACCAAGGTTGCCTTTTTCCAACTCATTTCCGTCAGAGGCCTTCTTTCCCACCCTGACTAAGAGAAACTCATGCATGCATTTGTTATGAGCAGGCTGGACTATTGCAATTCTCTGTTTTTGGGTCTTCCAAACAAAACAATCCGGACTTATCCAGAACTCAGCCGCACAACTACTAACCAGGAAAAACAATGAGACCACATAACTCCAGTCCTCCGAAACCTTCACTGGCTACCTGTTGTTTTCATAATACAATTCAAAATCCACCTCTTGGGTTACAAAGCACTTGTTGGTCTGGCTCCACAGTACATTTCAGACATGTTGTCAGTTTACAATCCCAGCAGATCTCTCTCCGGTCACAGGAGGAAATCTCCTCCATGTACCTATGGCATTTTCAAAGTAAGGTGAGACTGCATTCAGCATTTATGCACCTAAGGAACAGTTTTCCTGCTGATCTAAGACTAGCTCCAACACTTTGTTCCACCTAGAATTTTTAAAATAGTAAAAATGTAATTGTAATGTTAATATTAATAAATTAATAATAATAAGAATGACAACTATAGGAAAAAACATGTCAGTATTAGTAACAGAGCCAATAACAACAACTGTAGTAGCAGTTGTCGAGTAGGAACACAGGGGCAGGAGGTGGCCCGCAACCACAGATCCAGACTCTGCAGCTCCGGAGGCAGAAATACCTGCTGAAAGCGACAGAAGAAGAGAGGAGAGAAACGAGAAAGCACAAAACTACGGGAGAGAGAAGATGTTGAGTTAGTAACATGCAGTAATGGGATAAAAATGCATAGTGATGGAGAGTCAGAGAAGGAGAGAGGAAAGAGGTGCATCATGGGAAGTCTCCCAGCTGTCTAGGCCTATAGCAGCATAACTAAGGGCTGGTTCAGGACTCACTAAGCCAGTCCTAACTATAAGCTTCATCAAAGAGGAAAGTTTTAAGCCTACTCTTAAATGTAGAGATGGTGTCTGCCTCCCGAACCCAAACTGGGACCTGATTCCACAGGAGAGAAGCTTGATAACTGAAGGCTCTGGCTCCCATTCTACTTTTGGAGACTCTGGGAACCACAAGTAACCCTGCATTCTGGGAGCGCAGTGTTCTAGTCAGATAATAAGGTGTTATGAGATCTTTAAGATACGATGGTGCCAGGAGAAGGATTTTAAATTCTTTTCTGGATTTTACAGGGAGCCAGTACAGAGAAGCTAATATTGAAGAAATATGATCTCTTTTCTTAGTTCTTGTCAGTACACGTGCCACAGGATTCTGGATCAACTGGAGATTCTTAAGGGACTTATTTGGGCAGCCGGATAATAAGGAATTGCAGTAGTCCAGCCTAGAAGTAACAAATGCATGCACTAATTTTTCAGCATCATAAGAAGGATGAACTGAATATGTATACTTATTCTTTTTTGGCATATAATACAATTTTAAATGCTAAATATTACAAAAATACTGGTACAAGTCAAACCATGTAGTCTAACGGCTGCTTTCCTGTTAAGTATTGATTTGGTGATATTCAGGTCAGAATACATCTCGACATCAAGGTTAAAACTGCCAGGGCTGTAGAAAGGATTTTAGAAATACTGATGACATGAGTCCACGCCCCAATGCCCATCCCCTAAAAAGTTTGACCAGACACCAAAACTGAAGTCTTGAAAATCTTTTATTTATTAGGATTTGTCATTTTATTCATTCAGTTAAGGGTTTAATTATATTTTTTGCGCATTTTATCTCCCAACATGGTCTAAGTAGTGGTTCAAAGCCTTCTCCATACTCTTTCATTCTTCCAAAAAACAATAAAACTCCCCCCATATTGCTAAAACCCCCAAATTCCTAAGAAAGTACCAATTGCATGACCTCAGTGTCCTCAATGGTAGCTGAGGCCCTGGAAATTGTGCTAAATTTATGAAAACTGAAAGGCATACAAATGATAGTTACAATGTGTTCTGATTATAATGTAGTCATTTATTTGATGTAGAAACAATAGTTTTAAATAACCTAGACATCAACAAAACTCACTTTTTCACACATTTTTAACAGTTTTAACTTTGCTGTCTAGATGTCTTTTGACCTGAAAATCACCATATCAGTTGTTACTGAAAACATGGTACTACTTCATTGCATAAAATGAAATAGTCTACCTATCAGTTATGCTGCAACATCAGCAACACAGAATTATTGTCAAGAGCCGTCTTAGTGAAATGTGTGTTTGAAATATATCTCAGGGAAATACTACCAAGGGAACGTCAAAAAGAAGAGGCAGTGAAGAAAGCCAAGTAGCGAATGTCTCGTAAAAATCCAAGGATAACCAAACATCATAATGTTTGTATGCCATATCCTGAGTGTGCAATCCACAGAAATATTGACCTTTTGGCCTGCAAACCACTTCTTAAACTGTTGCTACACATATATCCTATCAGTGATTGGGGGGGGGGTGAGTTAAGATCACCAAGAGGACCGTGACAATGCCTTTGTATCTTCAGACCCTCTCTGAGAAAATTCAGTTTGACCTCCATGACCAAGTGACTGTGGAGTTTGTGTCAGTGCAGGAAATCACTGTATGATGACAATGCCATATGTGATTAGACACAAACTCACTTTCTGCCTGAGGAGGAGTACAGTCTGCCTTTGTTCTCAGGCAACCAACACTGTGGAGGGTTTTCTGGCTGTGGTGACGCGCTTCTTGTTGAAAGACCTTCACTGCTCCCCTGACTCGTTTTGGAAATTGTTAAGAAATGATTTAGCTCTGTCTTCTGTCCTGGTGGTAGTGGTTTTCTTGGGAGTTTCTCTTATGAGTATATGCTACAGTTTTTTTGGATATAAAAAACAAAAAAACATTTCAAAGGTAGCAGCATTTTCACCCTGCAGATCTTGTATTCTATCAAGTATTAGTGTCAAGACATTATCTATCTTCAAGTTTTATCCCAGCCTGTTGACATTGGTCTTGACCTGTCTTTGCAGCAGTGCCCCAGCCTGTTGGATCCCCACTGGCTGAACATCTATGGAGATTTAGGGACTTGAACATTCACCACAAAACACTGCCCTTCATGTGTGACAAGACCATTGTTACCCCTCACACAAAGTCCTCACTTTGATGTGTGATTCTTGCCGTCTGTGGATATGGCCATCCTAAATAAATGTTGTTGATGTACATTTTGCCAAAAGAAACCTTTTCCTTTTTGTTCAAGACACCACTACATCATCAGGTTAGAACTTCTTTGATATTTTCCTACAATGAAACAGATGTCTGCAAAATAGTATAATATTAATAATAAACTCTCTCTCTCTCAAAACCTAACACGGCAGCGGGGGATGGCTGCCCACCATTGAGTCTGGTTCTGTCCAAGGTTTCTGCCTCTAAAAGTTTTTCCTTGCCACTGTCGCCAAATGCTTGCTCATGGTGGGATTTGTTGGGTCTCTGTAATTAATATTATAAAGAGTTCGGTCTAGACCTGCTCTATAGGAAAAGTGCAATGAGATAACTTCTGTTATGAATTGGCGCTATATAAATAAATTGAATTGAAAAAATTGAATTGAAATAAACATGACAAATGATACAGTACAAATGATACAGTGTGTAATAAGAAAATCAACCATCAATAGATGAGTGGTAAATTCTTGTGGTTGGAAGGAAGATACCTTTCGGGGGCCTCTGGTGTATTTGGGTTCCAGGGGTGTGTGGGTCGGGGCCTCTGTCTAGCTGCATTTGCTCTGAAGTTGCCATGGGAACATGGTGCCACATGCAGACACCCCTTTGACTGACATGCATGTTCTACGCAGACAGCCTGAAGACGATGAAACAATACAAGGCGGAAGTCAGCCATTAGTCTGGTTGGAAGTCTTTAACCTCCACTTGATCCCTCTTGGAAAGCTGTGTGTGTGTGTGTGTGTATGAACATCCTATCAGTCGCCTTACAAAGCACCAATCATATCAAATGTCAGCTATAAAATAATTTTATAATGTGTTTTATTAGACATTAGGTTCATCAACAAGAAAATTGGATAATTGACAGTATGTCTTTGAAAATAGACTCATATTATATTATTATACATGCATTTACAACAGTAATCACGCTTTACATTTAGATATTTTATCTGCTGTAAGTCCATAGAATAAAAACAAAATGAACAGAGGTGTAGGCCATAACATGACTACCATTGTATTTATTCACCCTAGTCAAAATCACTTCATCCATTACAGTCAGGTTGTTGACAGTGTGTCAGAAGGGTTGACACATCAGTGAGGCTGGTTGAGGAGACATGTAGTATTGTGCCCCCTTCTGGTCATCCACACTCTATATTTCTGCATTCATACAGGTCAACAGTACATAGAACAGAGCAGTTCAGTACAAACTCCAATTACCACATAAGACATGTACTCACTGAAACCACAACATGTTTCAAATATTAATATATTACAGAGAATATCTGTTATTGTAGGTTAGGGTGTACAATGACATCATAGTTATGAAAACTCATTGGTGGTGAGTGTATAGTAAACCCTGCCATCCTCTAGCACAACACGGGTCTTTTAAGTGATATATGTGGTCTTATTGGAGGCAACAATTTTAACTGTCAATCTTCTAATTGCATTTCTCGACATACAACTTCAATCAAACATCATTCACATACTTAAAGGATACAGTTGGAGAGTCTATATTTTTCTATTGTCAGCAAATCCCATGAAAAGACCCAACCCAGCACCAGATGTTATAGTTTCAGTTTTCATAGTTTTCATTATAGTGAAATTGTGTGGAGGTGATTTAGAACCAGCACCAGCTTCACCACCATCAGCTTATTCATTATACCTTAACTATGTCAGAAATGTATGACAGAAAACTGACCCTAGATCTGTCATAAATGGTCCAATCTCTCAGTTGAGATCTCATGAGGCAGCTACTGTCACCACTCACAACCTCTTAGCACGCATTCAGACCGAATACAGCCCTGCACTAAAACAATGCAGGGGACTGATTTGTTGGGAGTATGTTGTTTCAGGTACTGGTGGGACAATAAAATAGGATCCAGGAAGTCCAGTTTAAGTAATGGATCCATGAATTTGAAGGTTTATCAGTTGCATAATGCTGCACAGAAATACTCCATTCTTAAGCATGTACTAAAGAGTACGGTCTAGACCTGCTCTATAGGAAAAATGCAATGAGGTAACTTCTGTTATGTACTGGCGCTATATAATTAAATTGAATTACTTGATTGGCCAACGCAGTTCCTTGCTGGATGATGTTGCTGCAAAAGCTGAACCGGTTTGCCAGAGCTCTCTGCGTTCCGCTGCATCACCAGACAGAATTCAAATGAATGAGGAGGTTGCGTTTTTTCATGCAGAGCCAGAGTCGGTCAGAACGCAGCTTAAAAGCCCTTTGTGACGGTATTTCACAACTTTCCTTTGGCATGGTTTAAGTGTCAAACCATTTTGGTATGGCTGTCTTCAAGTTTTGTTTGGCATGGTTTATGGTACAAAAATGCTTTACCTGTTAACTATTTAGCACAGACCTTCAGCACAGATTCATGTACATTGCAAACTCAGTGGGTAGTTTTGATTTGAATGTACAATAGTTTGCCCTGAAATATGATAACGCTGTCTCTATACAATTATTTGGGATTTTTTGGGGGACCTGGTAATACTGAAATGTCACAAAGCCAGCCTTATCCCATATCCTGTGAGAAGAAACTAGCACTAGAGTGCTTCTGAGGGCTGGGCCTCACTGATTACTGTACAAAAACACAACTTTATAACTTGTACTTGTGCTGTTAGTGTTGTTTTAAGGTAAAACTGTGTTCGAGAAAAGACAATCAGCTGAAGACAAGACAGCTGTCACATAGTAATTCTTTTTCAAACCTTACAGCCAATTCCTGACCTCTGTTGTTCCACCAGCTATGGTCACTTGATAGTATGTGATGCAACTTAAAAACCACCATTGATAAAATGTAATTTAAATGTTAGAAATATATGAAATACACATGTATACCTTTGATACACTCTTGCTCGTTCATTTATTCGTTCATTCACTTATCCTTTGTCTGCAGCCTGTGCTCTGTGGATGTAACAGTAGACTGAACAGAGAGAGTGTAATGAAAAACCAATTAGCTGCTTTTGGCACCAAACACCCAACACCCTCATCCCACCTGAGACCAGCTTCGCATTAATTCTCTACTCCCCTAGCAGCTCAAGGCCTCGTCCAGGCTTTAACTGTTTCTCATGGCCATTTTGTGGATCTCTTATTAAAAGACATGCTGACATAGCAAAGCATCTATTGCTTTGGCTGGAAATATGACTCCTGCCCATGCTGCCGTTGCTGCTGCTGCAGCGGCTAAGCCACAAAACTCCATTATTACTGCTATTCCAGCTACCTCTTCCAGAGCTGAGGAGAGTAGAGACACTGGTGGAATAGGAGGCTGATTGTGATTGATGGCTTCCCATTAGCAAGTCTGTTATCGCTCCGGCTGGGGGGAACAACCACTGAGTTGTAACACAACACATTACCTGAGTCTCTCTCTCCAGCCCCAGCCGAGTGCCGCTTAAATAAAATATAGACCCTCTCTCCGAGATCCTCATTCCCTGCTCAAGGCAGTCCGACTGCTATCCCGTCAGCTGTGATTTGGTGAGCATTCCCACTCAATAAACACATCATTAGTATTCATATTAACTGGAGCCAGTGTTGGAGATATCTGCACTTCTCTGTCTCGTCTCTCTCTCTCCCTGCTTTGCAGGCCTGTAAGTCCTGATTGTGGATGTATCCGTTGTAGCTTCCCCAGGTCTGATTTTTTTTCCTCCTTTTTCTTCCTTTTCTCTTTGGTGCTCCCTGTCGAAATGATTGATTGGGACCAGGGCACAGGGTGTCCTGCATTACCCCAACAAATGATCTGGCCCTTGCTGGCAGACCTTGGCCAGAAAGAAATCAATATTTCACCATTAAAATCTATCAGAGGAGAGTTAGGGCAGCGGCTGTCAGAGGCGACGCTATCAAGCCGCTGCAACATTAAACCTGACACCTGCAGCACATGAGTAATCAATATCTAGTGGTTCACAGATCATTTGTGGTCACCTTTTAAGCAGTGATGGATGTGTCCTGGGGCAGTGATTCATGTTGTGACACCGTTTAACAGGGTTTTATTCCAGTTAAGACGGTCATCCCTCAGAGACGAGCTGGAGATGGAGCACTGTGGTTCACCACTAAGACCTATTTCATTGTATTCAGCCTGTCCTCAGCGATTACTGCGTGCCTTTTATAGGTTTTGTGCCCTGCTGTGTGTGAAAAACACATAAGCTATGCAAGGTCAAACTTTGAGTTCCAGCACCAGTGGCGGACCTAGCAACTTTTACACAGGGTGTCAAAAAGGTGGCAGGAGGTTTTGGCAGGGTGGCACAGGCTGGTGGTGGAGGTTATATAATAATTAGATAATACAAATGTAAATCAGTGTGTTATGTTAAATCTGGTTTGATTCTACATGCAGCTAAACTCCCCAGATGATTTGCAGTGTTAATCTATTGGTGATGAACTGCTAAGTGTTTAAAAAACACACACACACATTGATGAACTGATTAACACATGGGTTCCATCAGTAATGTTGTGTCTCTTTTTATTATGGAATCCCATCAGGCATTTGTTCATTGCTATCTTTTTGTATTTTGTCTATACTTAAAGAGTTACCAGGTGTTCAGACTTAAAACAGTACTGTGTTAAAAAATGCAGGGGGCTGCGTTGATGGGGGCGTGTTGGTTCAGGTATAGAATCGGGGAAACGATGAAATATGATCTAGGAAAGCCAGTTTGAGTAATAGATCCATGAGTTTGAAAATGTTTTTGACACCAAAGCGGTTTATAATACTATGAGACACGATTTTACAACTCTAAAAATGTATCACAGCAGTAATCATTTAATCCCCAGTCACAATCGACAGGTTTGATTGGCAAACACATCACCTGGCAGGATGACGTTCATTTGCGTTACAGCAAAAGTTGAGCCAGGTTCAGATTTTTTAATGGATAACACAACATTTTTTACCAGAGCCCTCTGAGTCGCACCTCAATTGAATTGAATGAGGGGGCGTGTTTTTTTAACAAACTGCTGCTGTCTGTCAAAACATGACCTTAAGGTGTGTTCAGACAGAAAGCAAAGTAAATTTTCAACTCACATCATTTGCAAGAATTTGGCCGCTGTAGAATGTGTGTTTATTTGCCCCAAACAGCCTCTCAATCTGTACATTTATAAACAAATTCATAAAGCCCCGGGATATATGCATATTTTTTTGCTCAAGTTGAAACATTTTCAACTGGTGTGGACGCATCTTTTCGCCTATTCACACAACCCCAGACAATTTGCGTCAAATTGCGTCTTTCAATTGACTGTAAATGCAATAGCAACATAGTGACTATGTTGTGCTTGAGTGCCTGAATCATCACACACAGGATTATAAAAGAGGTGTATGAAAGTGTTGACCAACACAAAAAATAAGTAGGACCAGGTGTATGAGGACACCAGCGATTGGCTCCTGTTTAATGTTTCCTCCTCAGCAAATATGTGAGAGCTCTCAACCTTGCCTCCTGACCCTCATTCTGTGAGAGGAGATAATTGCTTGTCAGGAATAAATAGAGAGATTAATGAATTCATTAGTGGTGGGGAGTTTAGCTCTTCGGAGCAGCACTTACTGCTATGACACATCACGCCTATTGTTTTACTAGCTAGTTAGCCTTGAACAATAACATTCACACAGCAAATTGCCTTTTACATTCATGTAAACCACAGAGAAACTGTGTCCTTATCCTGGAATTTAGCAATAATGCAAACAATGGCTCTTTAAATCCGATTATTCATCTTAATTACTTTTGTCTATAAAGAGCCTGTAACTGTGGGAGCTGGTACAAGACAGGACACATTAATCCACATTAGCAATGAACACTGTACCAGTTGATGTGTGCAATTTTGCAGTGGCACTATAGTTTGTGTTTCAGCATTTGTGCCAGATATGTACTATCTGCACTTACAGTAATTAGCTGGAGCTTTAGACTTTTAATGCAACTCAGACAACTAAGCTTATTTTATAAAATATTT
The DNA here is from genome assembly GCF_020085105.1 of Siniperca chuatsi. Taxonomy (NCBI): domain Eukaryota; kingdom Metazoa; phylum Chordata; class Actinopteri; order Centrarchiformes; family Sinipercidae; genus Siniperca; species Siniperca chuatsi. The sequence goes on from NC_058053.1 coordinate 695,079, forward strand.
CACACAGGTCAAGTTTACCTTAATTGCTGTTTCCATTCAAAAATATATTCTTGTGAAAGTCTTATAATGGAAACATTTACATTTATTTAGTTGTTTGACTTTTTATATTTTAGAGCTGTGATCATATAAATTGATACTTTCATTTGTGAAAATCAGTTGTTGTAGTTTATAGATAGGCACTGTATGAATAATTGTAAAATTATCAACATATTAACTTATCAGCATGTATCTCAGCATACATCAGTGTGCTTTAATTTCATTGTAAACCAATCCAGTTTTACTCTTAGTTCACATTAGCTGATAATTGCTGGAGAACCAGGTTGTTTAAACAAGGGTTTTATAAGCTATCCATGTCTGTGAACCCAATTTTTATATATATAACAACTAAGAAGAAACAACACCCCTGGACTGTTGAAAACCTTAAATTATAGTTGTTTGTTCAAGTGTTACAAATAGACTACCAAGAATAATTCATATAAGCCATTTGAGCTGAAGTCAAACAGTGACATTTGAAACCCCAAAGTGGCAGTTGGAATCAGTTGGATGGCAGCTAAATGTGGTAGTTGGACGCTAGCAGTGGATGCTAACAGTGGCAGTTGGAAAGCAGGCATTTCGTTTTTTCATCTTTTTTATTGAACTTTATTCAAAGAAACCTGACCAATAAGCCATTCAAAACAGCAGCCAACCCTCCCTCACTGCCCAGAGCAGAGCATGAGAGACATCATCAACATACACTACCCACCATTAAAAATGACACAAGGAGAAGCACATGGACCGCCAGAAACCCTTTTTGCTGATCTTTCTAAAAGTGGAGAAATTAAATGGACTGTACTTATATAGCGCCTTTCTAACTACTCAAAAGTACTTCAACTACATATCACATTCGCACACATTCATACACTAATGGCAACTGCTCATCAGTTGGAAGACTAATCATTTACACATCACAAATTTGGGGTTCAGCATCTTGCCCAAGGACACTTCGACATGGGCTGGGGGAAGCTGGGATCAAACTGCCAACCTTCCGATTGGTGGATGACCCGCTTTACCACTAAACCACAGTCGCTCCAATTAGTAATCCCATCTACGACAGATCTGAAACAGAGCCATTATTGAACATCACACTTCAGTGGCAAAAAATGGCAACAAGGAACACTGGCAGTTAAAGATCAGGGACCCAGAAGACTCTAACAGCATAATGACAACTGTCGATGTTTATAGAAGTGGTAAAGTCATGGTGCAGGGGTATTTCAAGACTTTCCAGGACAATTTCCAGGCACTTAAATATCTGGTGGAGAGAGAAAACACCTCTCCTATGGAACTCCAACCTCATGCCGGTGACACAGATCCTACATCCCAACTGAGGAGGAACACCATGGTCACACTGAGCGGACCCTGAACCCTCCACATCAGACCTCCTTTACAGACCTGAAGGAACACTTCACCCAGTTAGAAGTAGAGCTGGTGCAGCTCAGGGAAATGGTCTTGAATCAGACAGAAAAAAACTCAGCACAGCTCTTACAACAACAACAAATGGAACAGATGAGAAAAGAGTAAGAAAGCATACAGACAACCCATCAAAAACACATACTCAAACACAGAGAAAGCCATAAGTAAGAGCTGTTCACTCTGACAGAACAAGTGAGAGAGCTACAGCAAGAGAAAGAACGCCAGAGGAGAGAGCTTGTTGCACCGGCGGAACTGGTGAAAGAGCTGAACCATGAGAGAGTCACAGGACAGAGCTCGCTGCTCTAAAAGTACTTCTAAGAGAACTGCAGCTGCCAAGAGAAAGCCACAAGAATAAACTTGTTGATCTGACAGAGGAACTCAAGGAGAGGGGCAGAGCACTGGATCATTTGAAGGAACAGGTGACTGCAGCACTGTTGCCTAACAGATTTAGACCAAACCTCTTTGAGAGGTTATTCCTCATAACAATCCCGTACCTGCAGAAGGAAGATTCAGGTTTTACCGCTTCTTCACTGAGGGAGAGACCGCCGCTGAGCCTCTCTCTCTCCAAAGTCGACTGCTGCTGCCTCGCAGCCCCCCAAAGGAAGTTTCACTGTTGAACCCGCCGACAGTGCGGACCCGACTCCATCACTATCCGAGCCTGAGAGGATTTCACCTGGCAACCAAACGGACTGATGCATAACCAAGAGCGACCTCAAGTAAGAGGCTTGTGTCTGAGCAGAGATAGATTTTAGAACTGTGTGTTATTTCATCTAAGTTTCATTGTTGTGAATTGTGCTTTGCTTATTGTGGGAAGTAACAGACCGCTGTGCCCTGTTTTGCTGTGTGTTTTCGTGGTTAGCACATTCCATTCTGTATCGTGCCATGCTGTTGGACCGTTGGACCGTTTTAGCCACGGTGGAAGCTAATAACTGCTTTATCAGACCAAAGTCCAGTAACACGGCTGTTGAATCAAAGTTTGCTGCCAGGTTCCTGTGTGATAAAGGGACAGCTATTGTGTTTTGCCACAGCATTTGAGATTTCTTGTGGCTTCCGCTGTGTAGTTTCTTTCTCCTTCCTCTCCACTAACCACACACCTTTACACATACATCCACACATCTCAAACGACCCAGATAGCATGGTAGCATAACTAACTATGCTCCACGCCATCCATCACAAATAGAGCATGTCCAACATTTTGGCTCTCCCCTTTGTTTGTGTTTTGCGGATCCCCCGCCATTTTGGACCCACACTTCTGAAGGCAGACCCAAATCAAACAGGCGGTAAATGAATTCAAAATGTCTCCTGTAGCGGAAGCAGGGAGGGCTGACAGCCATTATTTACCTTTAATTCCATTGTGTTTTATTCTGCCATGCTTTACTGACAGCAGCTCATATATTCCATCTCAGCTAACAACAGGTTACACTTTTAAGAGACACACACGGCGATCACAGATGAAATGATTTGATATCGATAGAAAATGGCTGTCGATCCATTACATCAAATCCCTGAACCAAAACACGTGCCACACACCGTCAAAAGCTTCGAGTCTTGTAATGCTGTCATCTGTACAATCATAATCCTATAGGATCAATGCTGGCCAACTGCTTAGGAAATTAGACACATATTGTGTCTAAAAGAGAGTGAGCTTTTCAATAAATAAGACAACTGAATAACACATATTTGACTCAACCTTCAAAGGAGTTTTTATTGGCAAGTTTTTTTTAATTGAAATTAAAATCTTAGCTGCATGTGTTTTTCTTCAATGTGCAACTAATAACACTAATAAAAATATCTAAAGCTAGTCTACTTTTTATTTTTGTTTAATATAAATTTTATTTTGTAAGAAAAAGAACTAGAAAAGAATATTAAGTCAAAGAAAAGGAGAAAAAACATAAAAGTTGTTTTCATTTTGGAAACTTCTACACAACACACAGGCTATTGTATCGTTGTTGTTTATAATTAAGTAAAAGTCATGTGTTGCAAATGTTTTGTTGAGTCCTTGTTGAAACGCATTAGCAGGCTATGTCTTGGTCTGGCCCAATAAGTTCAGGGTCAAATCAGAATAAAAGTAAAACATGTAAAATGTAAGCTATTTTTTTTTTTTACCTTGTTGAATGATAAAGCGTGAGCTAGAATTAGTGATATACCTCCTGGCCCACCCCTGGGCTGAGTGATACAGGGGGTCAAGTTTGGACAAGTAAATAGTATCACCAAAATCGATCTGAGTCAGAAAAAGTATTTAATTATTATTGTTTTTTGGGAGTGTGTGTTATCTTGTTTGGTTGGGACTCGTATTGCTGCCATCTTGATCAGGACCATAGACTGTATATAACAGTCTCGAAAAAAAGATTTTTAATCTCAGAGGACTTCCTGGAAATTTAAGGTAAAAAAAAAACAGTGCGTCTTTCTATAGAGAAGAAAATCTATTACAGTACTTATGCTAGTATATTTTCACTGCAGATTTTTAACTGTGCAAAACTCACATCTTCCACCATCCGACTTACACCCTCCACTGCAGTTTAACTGCTCATGTTACTATCTGGAGGTATGAGACTTGTAGCATGTATCAGATAAACAGAGAAATCAGATTCAGTTACCAAAAAGGCCATGGTCTTTATTACACCAAAACAAATTGCACATGTTCAGAAAACAAAAATGCATTAAAAGGTTTCTCCATCATGTTTTTCCACATCACCTAACCTATATCATGGAATATTACAAAAACACTGTTTTTACAGTTTCTGTTTTAAATACTGTAACATTATTGTAATTATACCCAACCTATTTCAACACAAATTGTTATAAAAATGTCCCTTAAATGATCTAGTCAAACCTCTTACAGATACACAAGCTCCTTGTTTTTAATTCTGCATGTTTTCTTCTTTGTTTATATTTATTAGTTTCTACCATGGAGAAGCAGCATTTTAGTTATTTATTTTCTATTTAACTCTTTTAAAATTGTATTTAAATGTCTTTTTATATTGCCTATGTTGCTTTTACATTTTTTCTTGATGCCTTTTATGTTTTATGTAAAGAACTTTGAATTGCCTTGTTGAAATGTGCTATACAAATAAACTTGCCTTGCCTTACCAGGAGGGTTCTCAATCCATCCACCCAACAAACGCCTTCTTCATACAGGGAACAACTTCAGATTTTTAAACAGATTTTCACACTGCCATACACTGTGTAAGTAGGTTTTCTTTGTGGGCAAGTTAACAGTAATGAAAAGCAGAAGAAACAGCTCCTATAGTGAATTATTCAACCAACCTCAGAAAAAAGAAATGTATGCATTATTGTATATCCAATGTGCTTGAAGGGCTTTTTCCTGACAACACTCACAACACCATAAGTATCCTTTATAACCCAGTGAAAACATGCAAATTGTCTTTAACAAATTATCAGTTTATCATGTTTCTATGCTAATGTGTGCGTTACATCTGTAAATATTAAGCTAAAACAGTTACATAGGATCATACATACAATCTTTACACGCACCCAAGACAGATTATTTGATTCTACTTTAAGTTCTACCTACCTATCTCCTTTATCTACAGTCATATAATTTAGGTACACCTATGGTTCATAAAGGATAACTATCAAGTTTTAGTCAAGTGCTATGAAGACAATCAGTGGGGAAATTTGGCATGCCTGAGAAAAGCAAACATTGCTTTTTGCCCTTTTTTTTTTTTAACCAGGAAACTGAAAAGGCTACAGTTATATATTTGGACAAAATGGTGCTGCCTGAAATGATTAAAAACAAAAATTGTCCAACAATAAGGAAATTCTTTAGAAAATGTCTTAATGTGCTTAAAACTCAAGCCAGTGTTCATGTATGGATGAAACTAATTTCCTAAGCCGGTGTAAATTCCAAATGTACCATTCACTTCCATCCTAAACCCTTAGAGCTTTGCACAATGAATAAGAAAGCACTCTCCTTTCATTCTTTGGTTGTAATGATACTGTTAATATCGGTGACAAACAGGGCAGGTGTGGCTGGTAGAAATACCCACTACAGGTGAACACTGAATACCCTGCGTCCTCACAGCCAGGGCGGACAAACGTACAGTACACATCATCATTCCTTTATCAAGAAAATTTAAATGTAGATATAAGCTAATAACATACAATAAAATGTCTGGTATGTAGATGCATATCTTTCTAGATATAAGTTAACTAGGCTGTGTGTTCTCCACTGATACGTGAAAGATGTGAAAGAACTAGGAGATAAGAGTAGACTTTAAAACTGATCCCCTGTGTGAGGCACAATGGAGCCAAAGGTTTCAAACATTTGAGCTGATCTTAAGTACGACAGATGCTTCGCCACTAATCCCTTTCTAGGTAAGTAGAATTAAACTGCACCAAAGAAACAACACAACAAACTCTGTTCTCATTGTTCACCTCAGCTCAGGTTAAAATGTAGCCAGCGACCACCCCGAGCGCTGAATTGCCCGACAAGAGCCAATCAAAAATACTGTCTGGTCCAGCAGAAAGCACCAGGCAGCCAATCAGTAGCTCAGGGCTCATTTGACATGCCTGACTGGCTCATCCAGGGCCAGCCAATCCTGTTCTATGCTGCATGCAGATGTTCTCTGATAACCTGCCTCTGGTTTCAGGTTGGTGGAAAGATAATGTCATTTTGAGCAGAGGCCTGATGGAGCCAAGAGATCCCTCAGTCCTGATGGGCCTTTTCCTGAATGAATTTATATTCATACTGAGGAGAAAAAAAACATTAGATACAGGACAGTTGAATCCATTTTCATGGCCAGAGTGTACAACTGGAGGACACTGATGCAACTCTGACACTTTTGTTTGCAGCCGCGGCATTAATTTAATACTAATTCAACAGAGTGTTGGCAAAGCAGATTTACTGAAATTATTCCAATTTCTTACCAAGGCTAACTGCCGTCCTATGTTTCCCATAGTTATCACCCCCGCAAAGAAGATGCAAGGTAACCAGGAGCGAATATACAGGAAATCTGGAGAAGTATACCTGTGCAGAGAAGAAGCACATGACAGCAATTTGTAAAGATTTATTTTTTTTAATAAATGGGGGCTTTGTGTGACAAGGTTGATTTGTCATCAGAAACATATTACAGCATTTTTAAAGTCCAACTAAAATCCCAGTTAGTCATTTAAGTCTAATGTATTTAAAATTGTATTAACCTGCAAAAATCCAGTGTTTTAGTCTGGAATTTTAGCCAGGCTAGGCATTGCTGGAGGAGGATGTAGCTTTATATTGTACAGGTAACACTAGTGCTGGTGAAGACTGTGCTGCCATCGAACAACATTTATGGGCAAAACCTACTGTAACTATTGCAATCTCAGTGTTTCCCCTAGGATTTTTCCCCAGCAGCGGTGCTAAAGTACGTGAGTTGTCTTTTGAGCTGCTGGAAGATATTTAGTGCGTCTGCTGACACGAGAAGGGCTTTAGACACATATTTGTACACAGTTGTAGATATCAAATTACGTTTAATAAAATGCTTCAAGACATATCAAAATATAGCCTACACTTTTACTGAATATATAATACATTACAAATAACGATGAATCAAATCAAATCATGTTATATCAAAATTATACAAAAAAGAGGTCAGTGTGATAAACAAGAAGCCTCAGTGGCAGAAGTCACATCCTTCCTGGGAGCATTTTATCCTCCTGGGCTTCTGAAAAAATAGCTCTAAAGCTCTGCGATAAGGAAAGTCGCATGCAGGGGGCCCCTTAATGCTGAGACGACCAGATGGTCTTCCCTGCAGCCTGTTCCTCAGGGCAGCCTTCACCTGTAAATACCGGCTGTGCCGCTGTTGAATGCATATAGGGGAAAGACTGAATCTATACAAAATCCGTGATACACAGAAAATTACTATATATAATTTGTTTCCTGTTGAAGTTCAGCTTATCAAATTCATTTTTGCCTCAGTTGTCATTATGAATTTGTTTCTTTCTCATATCACCTATATCCTCTTCTTCTTCCTTCCTGTATGTTTTCCAGTTTTCATCCATTTGCTTTCACACTGTATCAATATGTAAACTAGGTGTGAGGGAACTTACTGAAAGACTCCATTGTAAACCAGGAGTTGGGTGGCCAGCGTTGCCAACAGGGCGATGCTGACTCCCAGGCCAAAGCCGCTGCGGGATCGGTCAAATGTCCACCACAGACCGATGGAGAGCGCTGCCAGAGTCAGAGACAGCTGGACATTGTTAGCAAAGTCCACTTTCTGACAGAGGAAGGGTCAAGGACCAGACAGTCAGTGACTGACTCCAAACTATATTTACATAGCTCTGTTGCAGTGCAGAGGTGTTGTGGAGATATATGTACAGCTCTACCTTTTACCTAGTTAGTCATCAAATCATAGGAATAAAAGCACTTAAACTGCATTCCACTGATTAAATAATGGTGTACAACAATACACAAACACCGCCTATATTCAGAGTGAATAAATATTGCAGTTTATCAGTACAACAAGTCTTAGACCGACTGGTTGTATTTCCCACTGACATATAAGTACAGAAATGAACAACAGGTGAGTAACACCCCAAAGCTTTAAGGATACAGCACTAGCGTGGTTGATGCCCACAAACACAGCCACGCAGCGCATCACACTGGACCATTCCCGCTTGAACTTGTGTGGCTCACCCAGATGGCTGTCGATGCAGGGGTACAACAACCCGATCATTGCTGCATGGGGAAAAAGGGAGACAAAATAAGCACAGACCAGAAAAATAAGAGGCAATACAACCAGCTTTCACTACCGCATTGGCGCACATGTCTGGTGGTATTGTTTTGACACCATGGAAGGATTACTGAACAGGCCTAACAGGCACATGCCGTCTCTGGCCAGGGGCTCCCCGACCCTTTGGGCCCCTGGGCCAGAGACTCAAAATTACTACAAGGAGACACAAAACACAGGATATCCGCCAGTGTATTGCAAGCCCGCCGGGCCTAAGCATCTGGGAATATTTAATTTTTTTTAATGTATTTTAAGATGTTTTTTAAACTACAGTTTAAAAACAGGGACGGCTCGATTGGAAACATAGATAGAATGGTTGAAAAGCTCACCAGTGACATCTGTTGGTTAAAACGTGAATGCACTATAGGAAAACAGCAGGTCTGAGATCAGTGTTCTTTACCCTCATTGTGCGTAGAGTGACGTTCAACACTTGACAATTCCAACCATAGACTGTATATAAAAGATGGACAACGCGTCCACTCCCACTGTACAAAAATGAAGCCAAAATATCCCGGATACGGGAGCTACCATCTTGCGCTGGTGACGTCATTTGGAGCCAGAGTCTGCACAGTAGTGATCGGCGTTGGAGCCACTGTAGCGAGGTCTCGCCCATACACCCGGCCGACTCAGTCGTGAGCCGGCCTCAGCTGTCAATCATGATGTGTAACCCCCTTTTTATAGCATCAAATAACTAATTAAAACCAAACTTATCAGAAAAATGAACACTTAAACACACATCAGCCTGATAAGAACTACCTAAAATGACAGAAACCATCTTTGGGAAAAAATTTATTTGACGTGTACTTTGAGTTTTTTGTTTGGCTCATGTCCCATCCACTAACATTGAGGGGGCGGGGTTTATGACCTGTAACCCTTTTGCCAACCAGCTCGTTATTAACAAGGAATAACTACAGTATATAGACTCCTTTAACTTCCAAATTTAACACTGGCAAAAGAGACATCCCGATGTATAAAACCTTTTGTCTAGGGTAAAAGTATGATTCTAGCTTCAAATTAAATGAGAGGATTCTCAGGTATAATAATTTATAATTAGTTAAAAACAGGTAGCTCTAAATGTAATTACCTTGTGGTTATTTTCCTTTTACAGTGTTGATTTTACAGTGTACAAATGCGAGACTCACACAGTGGATACGTTTTATGCTTTTATATTGAAAAGGTTCAGTTTTAAATCAAATATAGTCACTATAAGAAATTCCCCGACATAAATTATTTACCAGTCATTCCCACCACGAGTGCACTCGATTTTGAGTCAGCAAGCTTGCGTTTTGTTGTTGGCTGCGTTGGAGCTCAAATCCCTTTGTAATAGTGTTGAATAATCCTACCAGTCTGCAGTTCACCATTACGGCCAAAAACGAAGGAAGTACATCGATGAGATGGGGCACACGGAATCCGCTCTCCTGGCTGTGGAGTCCCTCAACACAGGCGAGTGCGGGATCGTCCGTGATCACGCCGCCTCTCTCTCCCGACTGGTTCTGAGGTGAATTAGCAAAGTCACGGTGCTAGCAACTTTAGCTTAGCTCTTCCAGCTCATTCTTTAGAAAACTATTTAAACTCGCTCCAGGCTGCACGAGAAGTCGTCGGGCGAGTCCTCCGCAGTCCTCCGAAACAAGAGGAAGTTTTCCAAGTGTGCTGAAGCGGCTTTTAAACACTTTTTCCTAGGTTGTGTGAGCTCCTGTAATGTGCGGCCACGGTCACTGCTGCTCCATCCTTCCCGCTTCTCCGGTGGTGTTTTTTTTTTTTCTCTTTTCGCAACGCCTATTGTTGCGTCATTACATTACACTCCAGTAAATCAAATAATAACAAAACAAACATTACTGGGTTTCTTTCCTATTGAATAAACTATGAATTCTTATTCTATTTATAAACTTTTAACACTATACAAATGCATATTTTAACTGTATAATAAACAATGAAATTATTCATCACAAATGAAATTACAATGCCTCAATGCAATTATAATAATGAAATGGTATACATTCTCGTAAATAATAAAACAAAATACCCTTATATACTAAATAATCAGGTTATTACACTCTCCCCTCACCAAAAAAAGGCATGTCCACATGACTTGGCATAGCATGGCGAGATAAACTCAAACTAAGTAATGAAAGGGGAACTAATCCACTTGTAAAGGCATGAAACATATTTCACAGTAAGATTAGGACTACCTGGTGTATCATAGGTAAGTCTGGACGGAACTTTCCTGAGTCTCTGAGATTTTCTTGTCTCACCATCAGTCTGCAAGTCAATCTGTTCTGAACCTACAGTCTGAATGTCTTGAGTCTCTGTCTCAGTATGAACTGTTTCTTGTAAGTCTGAATGTTCAACTATGTCAGGTTTAGTCTCTTCTGTATCAACTTCTTGTTTTCCAGGAATGTTTTGCAAATCTTCAGCCTGAACTTCCGGTTGAATATCGAGATCTAGACTGAACGGTTCTGGCGGTTCGTTGTCTGATTGGGCATTTTGTACACTGAATGGCAAATCATACCAAACTCCAAGTTCTTCATCTTCTGAATCAGTGTATTCATCTTTGTTTTCTTGTTCCGACATTTCAGGATTCTCAACTGAACTTTTGTCTTTTTGTTTGTTACGTCTTCTTCTCGGTTTCTCTTTGGAACAGGATCTGGGTTTTGTACTTGATTTAAACATACTTTCTGTCCCAGGGCCAAAATGTGGTTTCGATGAAGGATTTTGATTGGGCCATTTCCATCTTCTGGTTTCAGCCGAAACACAGGTAAGTTTGACATCTGGCTTTCCACCACATAAGGTGTTGAAACCCAACGGTCTGCCAGCTTATGTTTTTCCTGCAAACCCAGGTTGCGTATGAGAACTCTGTCTCCTGGTAGAAGTTGTGTAAACTTGATCTTTTGTCATATCTTTGTTTGTTCCCTTTGTTCTGTTTGACAGCGGCACACTCTGCGAGTTCATAGGCGGCTTTTAGTTCTTTCCTCATTTCTGTGACATACTTGAGGTAGGTTTCTTTAGTTGTATTGTCACTGGATGTTCCAAAACACAAATCCACAGGCATTCTTGCTTGGCGTCCAAACATTAAATAGTAGGGCGAGAAACCAGTGGCTTCATTTGGCGTGCAATTATAAGCGTGGACCAAATGTGCAATGTGTTGGCTCCATTTTCTCTTCTTGTCTGGCTCAAGGGTTCCAAGCATGTCTAGCAAGGTTCTGTTAAATCTTTCAGGTTGGGGATCCCCTTGAGGATGATATGGAGTCGTTCTTGATTTGTCTACACCAAGGAACTCAACAACTCGTGAATGAGACGACTCTCAAAATCTCATCCCTGATCACTATGCATGCGTCTTGGCAAACCGTAATGGACAAAGTATTTCTCAAGTAGAACTTTGGCCACAGTCACAGCTTTTTGATCTTTAGTAGAGAAGGCTTGGGCATAGCGAGTGTAGTGATCAGTTATGACCAGGACATTCTCTGTGTTACTTGAGTCCGGTTCGATGGACAAGAAATCCATACATACTAAATCCAGTGGGCCATCACTTTGCATGTGACACAGAGGGGCGACTCTCTTTGGAAGTGTTTTTCTCTTTATGCACCTTGCACAGTTCTTACAATGTACTTCAACGTCTGATTTCATCTTTGGCCAATAGAATCTCTCTTTGATGAGTCCATAGGTCTTTTCAATGCCAAGATGACCAGAATCATCATGAAGTGCTTTCATGACTGTTTTTCTGAACTTTTCAGGCAAGACGAGTTGTGAGCGATGGTTTCGGCCAGGTGGAACAGTGACTCTATACATGACATCTTGTTGCAACTTTAGTCTGTCCCACTCTCTTAGTAGTAGTGAGGTGATCGGGGTTTTTGACTTGACATGGGTTGTGTTTCTTTCTTTTAGAGCTTTCCATATCTCAGAGAGACTAGGATCTTCTTGTTGAGACGTTGAGATTTCAAAGGGACTTAAGATGGGCATTCCCTTAAGACTGAGAGTCGATAGGTTACAGTAGGCTTTAGGTATGGCGTTCATGGAAAAGCCTAAATGATCAACTGCTCTTTCTGGACAGGTGTTTTTCTTGTTCATGGTTGAGGTTTGACACATGGCTCTGACACCATCTGCTGAGATGTCCGTCCATTGTGTGGATCTTTGATCTTGGCTGAGGTGTGGGCGCCTTGACAGGGCGTCAGCATCAATATTCTGAACTCCTGATCTGTACTTTAGACTGAAGTCATATGTTGACAGAGCCGCGAGCCAACAATGCCCTGTTGCATCTAACTTGGCGGACGTCAACACATATGTCAAAGGGTTATTGTCGGTTCTGACTTCAAACTTAACGCCATAGAGATAATCATGCAGTTTATCAACAACAGCCCACTTTAACGCAAGGTACTCCAATTTATGAGCAGGGTAATGACGTTCCGATGGAGTTAAACTGTGACTGATGAAAGCAACGGGTCTTAGCCCTTCACCTTGGTCTTGATACAGAACTCCCCCGAGTCCTTCTCGACTGGCGTCAACATGTAGCACATAGGGTAACTGTGGGTCAGCAAAGGCTAGAACTGGAGCATTTGTGAGTTTTTGCTTCAACTCTTTGAAAGCAGCCTCGCATTTGTCATCCCAGCGACTACCAAATGGCTGTGACGGGTTGAGGTAGGCTTCATCCTGCTTTTTCTTGGATCTTTTGGCATTAGGTGGGTATCCAGACAAGAGTTGATTCAGTGGGAAAGCAACTTTCGAGTAGTCTTTCACAAAGCGTCTATAATATCCACAGAACCCGAGGAAGGACCTTAAAGCAGTTACAGTAGTTGGTCTTGGCCATGTGGTGACCGCTTCAGTTTTCTTTGGGTCTGTCGACACTCCCTCTTGTGATACAATGTGGCCAACATAGGACACAGACGGTTGACAAAACTGGCATTTGTCTAACGACAGCTTGAGACCCTCTTCTTTTAGGCGGTCGAGCACTTTTAGTAGTCTCTGTTCATGCTCTTCAAGTGTTGCACCAAAAACGATAAGGTCATCCAAGTAGACCAAAACTTCCAGCAAGTTCATGTCACCAACAGTTCTTTCCATGATTCGCTGAAAAGTTGCAGGAGCACCTGACACTCCTTGTGGCATTCTTTCGAATTGGTAAAAACCAAGAGGACAAATAAAAGCGGTCTTTTCCTTATCGGTTTCACTCATTGGCACTTGGTAGTATCCACTTCTGAGATCTAGGACGCTAAACCACTTGCTTCCATTGAGACATGCCAATGCGTCTTCAATCTTGGGCACTGTGTACTGGTCAGGGATAGTGCGCCTGTTTAATGTACGATAGTCCACACACATACGGATCTTTCCATTTTTCTTTCGTACGACCACTATAGGTGACGCATATGGACTACGTGACTCAGTGATTATGCCAGTTTCTTTCAGGTCTGACAGTTGCTGTCTGAGCGCTTCAAGATCAGCAGGCGGCAGGCGACGGGATCTTTCCCTGAATGGCTTGTCTTCAGTAGTTTTGATTGCATGTTGGGTACTACTACTACTACTACTACATCCAACATCGAACTCGTGTGTTGAGTTATTACAGACCTATACTGCAGCCAGCCACCAGGGGGCGATCGAGATGTTTTGGCTTCACATTTGGGGAGCTGTCATGTCGTCCATTTTTATAAACAAACAGTCTATGCTTCCAACTATCACCAGCTAACGTTACCTAGCAACCTTAGTTAGCTAGCCAAACAGTCAGTAACAAAGATACTTCCTTTGTGACATTTAGGGATAATGTCAGAAGAAAGGTAAAACCCAAAAAAACGTAGAAAGTTTTTTCAGACGGCCAAATAATGGAGGTGATGGCAATGAGAAAAGACTGCTAACATTCGCGGCTCCACCAAGTCAACGTTAGCCCAGCCTCAGGTCGACAAAGCGCAGTCCAGCAAGCACCTCGTCCACAGCAACGCCGTTAGAACAAGAACAGCTGAGTATCGATAACATCGAAGTTACTTCAAGCGGAAGTAAACACAGAGTCACTGGGTGGAATCAAAATATAGCCGACGGCTATATAAGACAGAACACGGTAAGCTAAAACCTGTTTTTGGTTATTTTAATATACAGTGCATCCAGAAAGTATTCACAGCGCTTCACTTTGTCCACATTTTGTTATGTTACAGCCTTTTCCAAAATGGATTAAATTCATTATTTTCCTCAAAAATTCTACAAACAATACCCCATAATGACAACATGAAAGAAGTTTACTTTGTTGAAGCACCTTTGGCACCAATTACAGCCTCAAATCTTTGAGTATGATGCTACAAGCTTGGCACACCTATTTTTGGGCAGTTTCTCCCCTTCTTCTTTGCAGGACCTCTCAAGCTCCATCAGGTTGGATGGGGAGCGTCGGTGCACAGCCATGTTCAGATCTCTCCAGAGATGTACAGTCGGGTTCAGGTCTGGGCTCTGGCTGGGCCACTCAAGGACATTCACAGAGCTGTCCCGTAGCCACTCCTTTGTTATCTGGGCTGTGTGCTTAGGGTCGTTGTCCTGTTGGAAGATGAACCTTCGCCCCAGTCTGCGGTCCAGAGCGCTCTGGAGCAAGTTTTCATCAATGATGTCTCTGTACATTGCTGCATTCAGCTTTCCCTCGATCCTGACTAGTCTCCCAGTTCCTGTCGCTGAAAAACATCCCCACAGCATGATGCTGCCACCGCCATGCTTCACTATAGGGATGGTATTGGCCAGGTGATGAGCGGTGCCTGATGTCCTCCAGACATGACGCTTGCCATTCAGGCCAAAGAGTTCAATCTTTGTTTCATCAGACCAGAGAATTGTGTTTCTCATGGTCTGAGAGCCCTTCAGGTGCCTTTTGGCAAACTCCAGGCAGGCTGTCATGTGCCTTTTACCGAGGAGTGGCTTCCGTCTGGCCACTCTACCATACAGGCCTGATTGGTGGAGTGCTGCAGAGATGGTTGTTCTTCTGGAAGGTTCTCCTCTCTCCACAGAGAAACGCTGGAGCTCTGTCAGAGTGACTATCGGGTTCTTGGTCACCTCCCTGACTGAGGCCCTTCTCCCCCGATCGCTCAGTTTGGCCGGGTGGCCAGCTCCAGGAAGAGTCCTGGTGGTTCCAAACTTCTTCCATCTACAGATGATGGAGGCCACTGTGCTCATTGGGACCTTCAATGCTACAGAAATTTTTCTGTACCCTTCCCCAGAGCTGTGCCTCGATACAATCCGGTCTCGGAGGTCTACAGACAATTCCTTGGACTTCATGGCTTGGTTTGTGCTCTGACATGCACTGTTAACTGTGGGACCTTATATAGACAGGTGTGTGCCTCACCAAATCATGTTCAATCAACTGAATATACCACAGGTCGACTCCAATCAAGTTGTAGAAACATCTCAAGGATGATCAGTGGAAACAGGATGCAATCCTAAGCTCAATTTTGAGTGTCATGGCAAAGGCTGTGAATACTTATGTACATGTGATGTTTTCGATTATTTATTTTTAATAAATTTGCAAAACTTCTTTCACGTAGTCATTATGGGGTATTTATTGTAGAATTTTGAGGAAAATAATGAATTTAAACCATTTTGAAATAAGGCAGTAACATAAGAAAATGTGGAAAAAGTTAAGCGCTGTGAATACTTTCCGGATGCACTGTATATCCCCATGTTTTGTGTTTGGCCCGCTGCTGTTTTTAATAGATTCCTTAAATGTCGTTCATGGTACTTGTGCTGCCCTCTGGCGTTTAGTTATAGTTTCTAGTCGGACTCATTTCAGTGACGGACCTGTTAGAGCAACAGCGCAGAAATCAGTCACGAGTCTGCTTCATTACACAGCTTGGTCAAATATGTGTCTGTAAGTAATTACACGTAAGGATTGTAGTTCTTGTATATGTATATGTTTACATTCAGTAACGTATTTACTACGTTACGTGGCTATTTTCGTTTTCTCGCGTATGCTCCTTTGTTTTTCTGACGCTCTGATGTATCTGTTCAGCAACGGGCATCGACACTTCGCG
The DNA here is from genome assembly GCF_020085105.1 of Siniperca chuatsi. Lineage (NCBI taxonomy): Eukaryota > Metazoa > Chordata > Actinopteri > Centrarchiformes > Sinipercidae > Siniperca > Siniperca chuatsi. The sequence continues at coordinate 711,235 of NC_058053.1, forward strand.
TCAGATTAATTAACTTAGTTGGTTTGTTTTCATCTGCTGATTTGCATAGGTTATGCATGTAACAGTGTAGCAGTTAGTTTGGTGATATAGAGAATATTGTTTAATTTTACTGAGTTACTGGGTATCTTTATATTTGATTGTAATAGACACAACAGACGTTACACTTTTGTAATGTTTATTTGTCCTTTTTATGTTTATTTTTCCAGTCTTACAGACTTAATTGGAGAAAAGATTAAGAAATAAAACTGAGGAAGAAAAAAGAACAAAAGATAAAACATCAATCCTCAAAATGACAAATGGAGTTTCTCTTCTTCATTGCTGTTAACTATCTGTCTAGCTGTACAAAGCAGACGTCGTACATGCGAGGGCAGAATAGTACTACTTTGCTTGCTTTCACCTAACCAGACTTTTTTTTAACTCATGAAGAAGAGGACACAATTATAAGCAAATGGAATGCACCAAGTGCAGATTTTTCCCTAGGCCTTAAAGTGATCAGTTTGGATCTCTTGGTTGATCTAGCACACAGGTATTTAAATTAATTTTGCTGTTGTTGAAATGTGCCCAGCATTCCAAGGCTGTAAGAATCAGTAGCCAATCAGGATTTTTTTCAAGTGTTTGTAAAGTGCAAAAACTTTGATATTATTTATTTTAATTTCATTTCATTTGTTGTTGTTGTTAAAAAACACAGCATTCCAAGACTGTACATTGTCAGATTCATTGTAAGACTCTGCTATATCTGTTGATTTTTATTTAAATGTGTGTTGAATAAATTACTTATTTATAACACATTACGTAGTCATATTTTCAAATCTCCAGTCAGTTTTTAGCACTGGCTTAATGTAGGGCCCTATGGAATCTTTGTTATAGCTTTTTTAAATGCTCAATTCCGCGATTCCGTCCATGATTCTGTTATCACAGAAACTATAGGGCCCTACCTTAATGCTGCCATCAGTCAGTCGCTGGCCCACGCCGGGCCCCCGCCAAACAATACACTTGCCACCGGGCTTAACAACTTTTCTGGGGGAAACCCTGCAAAACATTTACAAAAAGAAACACAAAACAACTACAAAGAGACACAAAATGACTACAAATGACACAGGCACGCAAGACATTCAAGTCTGAGCATCTTGCTCCTATGTAGGAAGGGTGGGGGGCCTTTTACATGTCTGTGTCCAGGGGTACACCGTCTCAAGATCCCTTCATGCACACAGTATTGCCTTTACAGACTGCACAAATGCTTTGTTTAAATGGATGAATGAATGGAGTATGTGTTCTTGACTCTTTACAAAATGCTCCACACAGCACCTGATTCTAATGAACAGAAAGTGCAAATCTTTTATTTCCCAGCCCAACAGCTAGCCAAAAAGCTCACATCAGACACTGCCAGTTAGTATTTTGAAAATGGGAATAAACTGCAGTGATTTGCATTGCAGCTCACATCCTTTTTACCTCTGACCTAACTAATGTGGCTTCAAAACAAATTCACTTTTGCACTGTCAACAAAATGCAGCAGCGCTCCCCTAGGGTTACATAGTGTAGCGTGTGTGTTAGCAACAAGTGGAAGCGGCATGCTCCTGTAGGAGGTGTGGTGTCTCGGGGGAGGAAGAGACCCACAGGCTTTTGTGCTTTGTGGATTTCCATCCACAGCTTTATACCCAGGGGACAACATTTCAATAACACTGGCTAGTCTTGCCTGGTGGTGATATGTTCTACATACATATGTAAGGCTGTGTGTATATGTGTGTGCAGTTATACTCCTGCATGGTCCACATATGATTTTTTTTCCAATGCCATGAGCCGTGGTTGCACAGTTGTGTTTACTCTTTATGTAACTGCATAAAACAATTTTAATATCTGCAATTATTTGTTCAGCTCAGTAACATAAAAATATCTTATTTCACTTTGATTTAATTAATCGTGGTGTCTATATAATACAGATAAAGTTAATTAATACAGCTCTTCAGTTTCAGTGTCTTGTCAAATAGTAAGGTTTACAATTATGGTTACACTCATTTGTAATGAAATATACTGTATAATAGGGGTGGGAATCTTAGGGAATCTTACAATATGATTTTGACTCCTGGTATCATGATTTAATTCAGAATTGATTCTCAGTTCAGAATTGATTACTGATTTAATAAATAGTAAAGAAGTCACTATTTTCTGGCTCTTGTGTGCTAAACCATTAACTCGTGTCTTTAGGCCACTGAAATGCAGTATGAAACTCAACTGGCAATTAAGCGAACTGGTCTCAATGAAGGTCACTAACCGAACAAAAAAAGTAAAAGAAAAAAAGAAAAGTGTATTCGAGCTTTTTTTATTTGAAAAAGTTAACTGCAATAATTTGGAAGCATATTATAGTCTTTTGTCAAGGGTGACTGTGGCTTAGTGTTAGAGCGGGTCGTCCACCAATCGGAAGGTCGGTGGTTCGATCCCGGTTTCCCCCAGCCCACGTGTCGAAGTGTCCTTGGGCGCTATATAGGTACAGTCCATTCACCATGACTGATGATGATGATGGTTATTTTCTTCACCTAATCGGAGTAGAAGTTTTGGCTTATGTTTTGTAATGTGTGTTGTGTGTGTGTTGGTTGGCTGGCTTGTTTGCTAGTGCTGGAGTTCAATGCTCCACTTCGCTAACATTAGTCTCCAGGTGATGACTCCATAAACCGCCTTTATGGTGGAGAATCATGCAAGTACATCAACTTCATCAAGTATGCTGAACTGCTTTAAGTGCTACATTTAGGAACAATAAGATATAGATAAAGGTTTTATGGGGGGTTTTGTTTTTTTGTTTTTTAATTTTATGGTGCACTCTGAACACGTGTTTTCGGTCTGCAACAGAAGATGTTTACAGTTTCTGCTGTCCTGATGTCAATGGGCAGCACGTTCCAACGTTAACGTTATTAACAAGATATCAACTTTTGGAATCTGTGAATCGATAAGAACCATGACTCTTATGTGAATACATTTCTTTCCCCCACCACTCATTTTTGAGTTTAGACTTTAAATGCAATGAGAGAAATATATGTTACATCTCTGACACCTCCACTTAAAACTGATTGCCAGAAATGAAATGGAAAAGGAAGTTTTTTCTTGCCACTGTCGCTAAATGCTTGCTCATGGTGGGATTTATTGGGTCTCTGTATTATAAAGAGTATGGTCTAGACCTGCTCTATAGGAAAAGTGCAAAAAGATTACTTCTGTTATGAATTGGTGCTATATAAATAAAATTTAATTGAATTGAATTGCAAAAGCAGAAAGTAAATCTAATATTTCATTAACAAGACATTTACAAATGAAAAGCCTCAATTCTACTTTAGATACTAAATAATAAGCTTCACCTAACCTTTTTCTTCCCCTCACAATTGACAGAGACCATTTTGTTTCACAACTGGGGGGGGTTGCATCCGAGAATTTCTGTAATTTTTACGAAAACCAACAATTTGACATTCACTCCCACTTCACGCAGTGATTGGCCAGCTATGTGGAGGTGAGAAAGCAGGGTTTGAACTTCTCTCTCAGCTCTCATTTTTCATTCTTTACCCAACTATTTCTGTCACTTTTCACATGTACAAACAAGTGAAACACTATGGACATCTTCCAGGAGAGACTGTCTGAAAATGTACGCCATTATACCCACATTCAAATGATATCGCATCTCCCCCCTCTCTCTGTAACGGCTGGTCTTTAATTCTGCCTTCCAGTAGCATAAAACTGACCTATAAACTAATTATGTACATCACTTAACATGTTCACTGTGGCTGAATTGCCTCTTAACGTGACCTAAACCACTTTGGTTTGCAGTCTGATGCTGCCTGTTGTATTACAATGTCAGTGTGGGAGTAGATCTGGCATTTAATGTGTGTATGAAAGGTGTGTGTCCTGGCCATAGACTGTCTGAAACCAGTATCTTTAGGCACTTGTTAAGGATAATATTATATTCCATTCTGTCTATATCAGTGGTTTACAACCCAGCTTGATTTTGATGTGGCATCTGAACAGAGAATCTGTGCAGTACTCAGAGCTATTAAGTACTCATGCTATATGAAAAGACTTCTGGCCAGAACTCTACACTCCCCCCTATCCTTCTCTCCTTTACTTTTATCTGGCCTGCCATGTAAACCGAAAGATGAAAATAAACCAGTCAGGACTTTTGTCACTTATTATGCAGGGTGTGTTCACATACCTGAGGCTGTGCCACAGCAGGGCGGAACCCACCAGGCCGAGGAGAAGATACTGCTGATGACATCAGGGGGAAAGAGGGTGACGTTTCTCTGCACCTGAAGTAAGTTCAGCACCAGGGCCAGGAAGACTCCCACAGAGAACAGCATGGCCCCTCGGATCACCAGGTTGGTGGTTCTACAATGCAGAGCAAAAGGAGTCAGGAGACTTGCAAAATTTCCTCCAGTGTAATAGTTTGTGTTATAGTGCACACACTATATACAACATGACAACTGACACAACATAAAAACCATATCCCTGCCCTTGGTCATCATGGTGTTCTTCTTTAGGTGAGCTTATGTGGAGAAGATGCATATCTAACCTGTTGGTGATGGCTGAGATATAGGGGCCCCTAGAAGGCTGTGGTGTCTGCTCGGACCCCGACCACTGCTGCTGGCCACTGGTCACTGCACTGTCACTCATGGCTGTCCGTGTTAGGGACATTCACGTTTGTATCCACCAGTGAGTTCAATGTCCTCCCCTGACATCCCAGACCAAGCTGAAGAACAAGGACAGGTAAGGAATCAAGAAAGCCTGGAAACTCCACCCTAAAACACAACTTACATTATGCTATTTCTGTGATTTTAGACAGTAAGTATCCGCAAACATACACATACATCTGTCTCCCTAGCTGGGAATCAGAACATCAGTAGGCAATTAAGATAAGCTTATGGTAAGGTTGTTTTTTTTTATCCCCCAGGATAGAGAATCACAAACACACATTAATGTAAAATATTACAGTGCATCTGGAAAATATTCACAGCGCTTCACTTTGTCCACATTTTGTTATGTTACAGCCTTATTCCAAAATAGATTAAATTCATTATTTTCCTCAAAATTCTACAAACAATACCCCATAATGACAATGTGAAAGAAGTTTGTTTGAAATCTTGTCTGAAAGGGGGCAAACACTTTTGCACACGACTGTATAGATAGATAGATAGATAGATAGATAGATAGATAGATAGATAGATAGATAGATAGATATTTTTTGTTTTGTTCATATCTACTTGCCTGTACATAATAACTACATGCGAAAGTTGTTGTTTTTTTAAGCTATATGTCTATGAGTATCTTTCTTTATATTTGCTCTTGGCAGTGTGTATAATAGGAGCTACTGAGAACCTAAGTGAACTTCTTTGCATGCTTGAACATAGGCCTAGAATGAAGATACTTCTTCAATGCCATCAGAAAAATAACATGTAATTTCTAATGCTGGCCTTATGCTGTGCATTGTGCACATTGTCTCACTGTATTAAGTGTAACATTGATTTTAAGTGGTTAATATTGTGGTATTAAATGATGATACTGGTGTTACCAAGCTGCACCACTTTTCCATCAACAAGAGACAGTTTGTACCTTACTAAATTAGTGATGAGTGATTAGTGATGAGCTTTAGATAACGAATTGCATTCAGCTGGCTCCTGTTGGACTGTACTCACCTTTAGCCCCAGTCACTACCTCTCTTGCAGTGATAAGACATGAGAGGTAAGTTACACATTAGGGACAGATCACCTCATGTGACTCTGTATGGTCATCTGAGGCATAACGTTAACAAATTTTACTCTTTAACTTATATTTTTTAATAATAATCTAACGACAATTAACTGGCTAGTTTACCTGATGAATTTAACCTAACCGATAATCATAAAGCAGCGTCAACAGCACTTGCAGTCTTTCGTTACTTGCTGCTGATGATTACGTTTAAAAGCAATAAAACACCCAAATTAAATAGTAATAATGAACAAGTAGTTGTGATAGCAGCGGATATGCTAAAGTAGCTTGACGTTAGTTGGTTAGCCTGATTATATCATGGATTATATGTGATAGATGTTAATGGCAAATGCAGTTTAGCTAGCTATTTAGCTAAATTACCTGTCGTAGCACAGCCTAAGGTCAAGGATAACTCTTACCTTATGTTGACAAAGACGTTCCACAAATACAATTATAAATTTCATATGACATTTAAAATAGCTCAGCATGAAACACTAGGTTGTAACACACAAAAATATGAATTAGCCTTCTGTCCCTACTCTTACAATACTTCCGGCTGTCCAACCAGCGTCTAAAGCCATGACGTAACCGCGTTACACAAAACTGACGTGTCACGTGATCAGAATTTACAGTCTATGGATTAACCTGTTTTATACAGTATATGGGGATTAATCCAAAAAAGAATTCCCATAAATGCAGACGACACTAACAGCTGGATGATATATTATAAATAAGGTTCATATATTAAAATGTTCATTTTTAAATTTACCATACCATACCATATCATTAAATTAACCTGGAAATAGGTGAAAGATAGTGGAAATATTATGTTTACGGTAGTATTTTGGAAAGCATTATATGTTTTTTTTCTAGCCGTTAAACTAACCATGCAATTTGTGACTTTTTATAATATTTGTAAAACTGATAAAACTACTCAAAAGGCTAGTGTAGCGTTTCAGCCAGAGTAAGGAAACATCTGTATGCTGTAGCCTAGTCAATCCTTACTCACACACACACACACACACACACACACTGTTTTTTTCCACAACATATTTGACTTGCTTTTGTTGTCTAATAGGCTTACAGTGATGCAAAGGTGAGAAAGTCACAGTGCGGACTGGATCACTCTTAATCCTCAATCCCATTTACACTCCATTTTGTATTCAGCATACTGAGGCCTGCTGCTCATGATGGGGTTTCAGGGATTATATCTGGCTACACAATAGTTTGAACATAAACAGACTATCCATGCTCTCTCATTCTACCATAGCTCAGAGTTAACTTTGCCACGGTTAACTGTAGTATTCATGCTACAGATTTGGAGGGAGACTGAGATCTAAGAATTTCATTGCCAACAACTGCTTCACTGTAATTAATGTACATAATAATAAAAGACCTTGAACTTGAACATAAAACTGGACTGTGCACTACATTGTTTCTGTCTCCTAACTCCTACTCTTGTCATTGGTCTTTTTTACTGTGTTTGAGTGAGGGCTGCAGCTACCACTGAGGACACCAAGGTCATGTCCTCAGTAAAATTTCTAGATTTTTGAGGAGGTTATATTGACATGAAGAGGAGTTAATATGTTACAAATGGATGCTCATATTAAACATGTTGGGTTTTTTAAGGCTGAGCCTACTTTAGACAAAAGTTGTTATTAGGCAAAAAACTAAATAGATTGAATCAAAATTAAAGACAATCAGATCAAATGTTACATACCTGGCACCTGTAAGGGGATAACCTTGATAGAAAATAGAATCAACCAGGTAAAATGAATAATTTAAATGTAAAATGTATTTACTGTACTATACCAACTGTTATGCATTTGCCACAGAAAATTACTAAAAAAGAATACAAGAAGGAGGATATATTCACAAAAAAGATAAACCAAACGGCATTAAATTTATAAAAAAGAGAGGATCCATTATAAGGATCATAATTAAGATTTAAAGGATAAGGCTGGTATTATTCTATATTTTCTTTATAGTAAACAAATCCCATGAAAATACCTAAACCACCAATACATTAGTCTATCTCTCAATACTTTCTAACTTCCTTACCCTGTCTGTGGTACTCAAGCCCAAGACCATTGGTTCCTACTTTCTAAACATCTTACAAATATATTGTTTCATCTTTTAAAAAGGCTCAGTCATTTCCTCAAAGAGCTGCTCACTATGGTTTTTAGCAAAGGGTTACTCAAACAGGAGGAAAGAGTGCATTTGTTGGAGACTATTTTCATTAATCCACATTTGGTGCTGTAGTATCTAGGGCAGCAGGATGGTGCATGTGGATTGAGTCAGAATAAACTACAGTGTGTGTGTTCATGGTGATGAAGGAACATGTCACCCAGTGCAACAGTGTGGCTCATTGATGTGTTTTAATAGTTTTTGGAAAACAATGGAGCTCTATTGCAAAGAGAAATAATATATATCAGGCTTTGGATAGACACAAAATACTTATACCAATATAGAGTATTGCCAACCCTATGCTTTTTTTCAACATTTTCCACAGCTGTTTATGCTGTCATATCTTAAAAAGCCATTTTTATTTGGTACAAAAACTGTAACTGCAAACCTTCAGGGCCAGGGAGAATGGTCTGAACATGGCTACAACTCACTACCCTGCTACAGTGATTCATTTATATTTTAACTGATAAGATGACTTGGCAGGTTCTACACACCATACTACTCACAGTCCCATGGGAGACTCACTTAACCCCAATAATTAGAGTGATAAAGGAAGTCTGGTAGGTAAGAGAAGGGCATGGGGGCTTTCAATTAGTTGTCAAGGGCTACTTGGAGGCCTCCTGACGCAGCCAGAGAACAGCCAGGGATTCAATTCATCATCCTGCCTGTGCCAAACGCTAAGGGCCTTTTCATTATCAGAACACTGAGTCCCACTGTCGGCTCCTTCAGTATAAATGTGAGTGATGGCGTGTGCATGGTGGGTTGTGGGTGTGGATAGTGATGGAGAGGTGGGGCTGGGCCCTCATCGTAAATGTCATCCCCATTGGACCGTTGCAGGTCTCAGCTCCAAAATAATAGGTCCTGTGACCTCTCTGTTGTCTATAATTAACCTCTAACCCCCTCCCTCCCTGCCTCATCTGCCAATCCCCAGATAGCCATGATGTGGGAGATGCTGTTTGCCAAGCCTCTCAAACCTCGGCTGCCGATTCTCTCCCTGTAGGCAGAGGAGGAAATTGGGAAAAGGGTGTGGGAGCAACAAAAGAAAATGGCTGCTGCTCTTGTGTTCCAGTGAATGTGCCACATGTTTGGGATGACCTAAGCACTCTGCATTATGTGGCAGAAAATTAAATCTTTTGAAATGCATCTTTATCCATAAGAATGTGAATTTATCTACGACAAGAGCTGAGAAAGATTAGAGTCAGGGTCATAAATACATACAAAAGTGAAATCCTTTGTTTTTTGTCTGGGGAAATACATCAAAATCCAAATAAAGACTTATTTCCTATCCCTTCATACATTTGTGTCAGCGGAGAATGTTATTTCAACTGTTCACATTACAACAACCTACACCCACAGGGCACGAAGCAGAAATGGGGAGATCCCTCTTTCAATGAGTGTTTGACATTCTCTCTGTCTGTGTGTGTGCTTGACATGCTGTGAATCTGCATTAACCGCAGCTGTGCCATGTCTCCAGCAGCAGGGGAATAGCCAGGTTTGGACAGACAACCTTGGCTAAAAACAGAAAAAAGAAATGAGCTGGAGAACACAGGTACCTCCCCTGTGCAGGCTTACTGACATTTACTACAACAATGAAACATCCAATAAGCAAATTGTGGCAACGGTAGGTGTCGACTAAATAACCCCAAATCACAATAGAAAGTCAAATGATCCCTTATGGCTGGAGCTGACACCTGTACAAAATGACATTTTGAGGACACACACATAGACAATTGCAGGAGAAGAATAACACAAGGAGGAAATGAGACATAGAATGAGAGAGTTTTTCTCTGTCTTCAGCAGCAGTCAGGGAAGAAAGGCATCTCTCATCTTCAGGCAGTGGAAACAGAGAGGAGTCATTTGTGGTGCACCATTGTCTGTGCAAATTCTTGGGACTATGAGGAGGAAATGCAAATGCCCTATTGCTGGCAGCACCACAGAAGCTATGCCAGCGTGTGTGGCATATTGAATGATAATGACAAAGCGGGCTATATCCCCTGTGAGAAAGCCTGCAGAACAATGATTACAGATTGGCCGGTGTGTCCCTTAGCATCACAAGGGACTCTGATTCTAATGCTAATCAGAGCTACTGCCCATTGAAATATATCTGTACTTGCAAGGCAGGAGGACATAAGATAGAATATCCCAGTTAGGATGTAATTGTATAATGAAGCCCTGTTCATTTTGATATTTTAGCCCACAGGAATTTATACAGTGGGTTTTCGCAAGCTTGACCTATTGCGCCACCTGCTGGCTTCAGGCTGGTACCAGGGTGATACAAGCTTTATTTTTGTTCTAGGACACTTTGAAGCAATTATTCCCCGCCGGGCGTAACATGTTGATGTATGAGCTTGACTGTATTCTGTGTTATTGTTTTTTGAGGTGGAGAGCCTGTTGATGCTTCATCTCCCTCTGTTAGTTGGATCATACAGTCACGCGCTAATCCAGTCTCAATACACATGGCACATGCAGTGGGATTTATCCCTGGTTCAGGTTTTACCACTCTCATCCCCCCTGCTCCATTAGCTTGTATCAGTCACACTATCTCCCCCAACCCTTCCTCTCTGAATGTACTTTATTTTCATTCCGAGGAGCGAAACAAGAAGGAGAGCTGAGGCAAAGTGATGCTCAGCTGCACACTCAATGTAGGTTAATGGAAGGGAGGAGAGTCTGAGCTCTGGCCAGCTCCGATTGGCTGGCTGGCAATGTGCTGCTTCTCCGCAGCACAACCTGTCACTGTTAATCAGGGGCCATCTCTTAACAGCCAGCCAGGGCTATCGGAGAGGTGAGCCCATTGCTATTCAGGACGAAACAGATGATAAATCATTTGTACATAATTAGTGCTCAGCAAGGTTACAACTGACACGTATTTTCATCTTAATTAGGAGGGAAATTTGTTCCATTAATTTAATTTGGTGCGCATGAGTGGCTCTGCACCTAACTAAGTTAATCTTACACCTGTCAGGGTGGGAATGGAGTTGGGCCTTGGGTTACAGGGGAAATGGGAAAGAGTCCTCTATCAGATTGTTTCATGCACAGACCTCCAACGTAATTGGACTGTAGTGAAGCAGCAATGGCAAATAAAACTGCAGCGTTGAACATCTACTGCTGTGTGTAAGAGAAAGCCACTGTTATGGGTATTTAACTCCACTCAACTGTACTTCAATCAGTCTGGAATTACTCTGCATGATGATAAATACAGTAAGATAAATCTTTTCTTCGGTCACATCTCATTAACACACTGCAAAAACCAATCAGGGGGCAGAAAATAAGCCAGTATTGCATATTCAATGCTTTGCAGCCAACCAATAAGGTTGGCATAAATGCTCCTTCATCCTAGAACAAATATTTAAACAGATCTCACAAATGGGCATTATGGAGAAAAACATGTTCCATCATGAGGGTTGTATGCCATTCACACCCCTAGCTCTCTGATTTACAGCCACAGCAGCCTTCAAATATTTGAGTGAGAATCACTGTCTGATCTCGTTGCAGTCCAGTGGGCAGGACTAAGTCCAAGGACTAGGTCTCTTTTCATTGTTGAAGGCTGTATGAAGCTGTAGTAATTGCCCCAAAGAGGTGGTTCAATCGAGAGAAAGGTGGAGAATGACTGATTTAGTAACTTTAAGGTTTCTAATGGAATTCTTCACTGCCTCTCGGGCACTCAAGCTGACAACCATAACCTGAACTGATGCATAGTCTATTACAGGATCCCCCATTTTAATGGAGTGTCTATCATGTGGAATACAGAGATGTCAGGTGCCAAAGCATGCACTCTCACCCATGTGTGAAGGTTTAACCCAACTGAAATGCTGCATGGCCTTACAAATGTATTGAAAATCAACAAAGAAAGAGAGGGGAAGGAAGTCAAGCACAAACTTGTAAAATGCTGTTGTTGGATGCTGTACAACTCATAACTGCGACCCTCTCCATCTCTCAGGCACAGCAGCAGAAACTTATACGCTCATTGGTGCTGAATAAAGTGTGACCAGGCTACACTCAAATAGGTTTCAATGACATTTTTATTCAACATGATGTAAAAAAAAAAGTCTCAAATACCAGGATGCTAGAGCAAATGTTTGGCTTTGATTGACAGCAGGAAAATATTAGATGTAAAGTGAATGCACATACCACTGTGTGTGTAACTGCAAAAGCCTTAAACAGCAATGTGAATGCAGTAGTTGGGCGACAGAATAGAAAATGATGCTGATATTTCCCAACACAACAGTATACATTATTGGGGCTGCAACTAAGGATTTTTATAATCCTGAACTGCAATATTAGATCCTTTATTTTCAATAAAATAATCACTGATTAATTATTTTCTCAGTTAACTGACTAATTGTTTGGTCTATAAAATGACAGAAAATAGAGGAAAAATACCAATCACAATTTCCTAAAGCCAAACATGAGGTCTTGTTTTGTTCAAAACCAAAAGATACGAATTTTACTATTACATAATAAAAAAGCAGAAAATCTTACAGTTGGGAAACTGAAACCAGGGAATGTTGCTTGATAAATGACTAATTTGACAATTAATTTTCATTTGATCGATTAATCGACTTATCGTTTCAGCTCTATACCTTGTAATACAGTTGGGTTATCGTTTGAAATGTTAGTGCCAATACCTTAGTTTTAGTAGACCTTTTATTTAATGGGGCATTTTAGATGATCCACTAGGAACTAGCACAGGGTTTGTGGGGTTGAAAATCTCACTTGTTCTAAACCTTAGAACTACATAAGAACTTTGCATTTGAGGCAGAAACTTGACAAAATTCCACTTTTCATTTCAGATTTTTCTTGCTCTGTAGGTGCATGTGTGCTGGGGAGCAGTTAAATGCACTGCACCACTTTGAGCCAAGACTATGTAATACAGCATATGTCAGCAACAGGCAGGATGAATGTGGTATGTGTAAGGCACACAATAACTATTAACACAGCTACACAGTGTAATGCAACTTACTATTGGGCATATAAGGAATAGCTGTTAATAATTCAACTCACAAGCTTGTAACCATATCTTTAACTCCAAAGGTGGAATTTATTTCAAATATTCTTAACTACTTAGTTGACTATCTATATTTGATTTAACAACATTTTTTATCAAATATACTATTTGAAAAGCTCCAGAAAAAAAAGATGAGTATTTGTCAAACACATAATTTCAGCTCTCTAAATGATGAAATATTCTCACAACATGGATTGATCATCCCATACAGACCCACCCAGAACTGAATGTACACAAAGTAGCTAAGTAGTGGAGAATTAGTAACAACCTGTTAGGGTAGTTTAGTTTTTCTTTTTATTTACTTTTAACCAGTGAGCATTTCAGTAATAGTTGTTGCTAATGTTTTCTTTTCCTCATGGAAAAGTCCACACTATCTTTATTCCCAGCAGACACCTGCTTCTTGTCCTTCATCAGCTCCTCCCGAGTCATGGGCTCGATGATGGCTCCCAGCTGGGTGACTACCTTGGGCTTGCTGATCTTTTTAACAGTCCGCTCGGTGATCCAGGTGCGGCCCAGTGGAGAGCGGATGGTGCTCTCAAACTGCACGTGGTTCTCGAAGGGAAAGGGCAGCGAGTTCACCTGGTGGGGGCTGATGGAGCTGTTTCTCTTCTCCGATATGATGACGCTGGGCAGATGTTGATCTTTCCTGGGTGGAGGCGGTGCTGTCTTGATCCTGAATCTCCTGCGTTTGTTGCGGGACTGCTTGAGGCCCACACCTCCCCACTCGCCCCACCCAGGTAGTGTCAGGTCCACCACCTTAGGCTTCCCTGTGTCCTCCTGCTTCCTCTTGTCCTTAAGGAAGTCTGAGATGACGTCGTCCCCGGCAAACGCCTCTTTAATGAGCCCCCTCTGGTCCACCTTTTCATCGCAGTCCTCAGTGACCTCGATGATTGGAGCGAGTGGGACTTGGATGACTTTTGTCTCTTTGGTGAGAACTTCTTTCAGCTCAATCTGTCTCTTCCTTTTTCTGTTTTTGCCTGACTTTTGAGTTGCAGATGGCAGGTTTTCTGTGGCTGGGGGCTGCAAAGGTGCTTTATCAGTTGCTGACTTCTCCTGGCTGAGGAGCTCCATGTCTTCCAGAGTCCTGATCCTCATCAGCCCTTCCTCCAGCTGAGCTGAAGTGTCCATGTGGCTTGCGTCTGCTGTTGCCTCAGCCTTCTTGGCTTCAGCCTCCCAACGGCCATCTGCTATTCCTCGGAAAAGGCTTGTGAACTCTGAGCGCTCCTCTTCCTCTTTGTCTGAAGCATCTGGGTCCTCTGTTGCAGTTTTATTCCCCTCCACCATCTCCTCCTCCTCATCATCATCCACAGACATTACAGGCACTGTGACAGCCTCCTGAGTCTGACGCAGTTTCCTCCTGCTGTCAAACTCTCTGAGGAGCACTTCCTCTTCTGTTTCTTCAACCTCCTCCTCCTCCTCTTCTTCAACTGTATTTCCCACCGCTCCAGGCCGCTCTGCTGTAAGATCCACAGTGTCACTTATCTCTTTCTCTGTGGGATCTTCAGAGAGCTTGCCTCTCATCCAGGGATTTGAAGAATCCAGTCCTTGCTCTGCATCATTTACAAAATCAGGTAGCACCTCTGCATTGCCTGCTTCCTCCTCCTCCTCCTCTTCCTCATTATTCAGTGAGGTCACCAGCTTCTGGGTCAGCTCTTTGTTCACCTCCAGCTGCTGCTGCATGGCTTTGCGAGCTCCCTCATCATATTTGGCCATGATTGCCTTTGACTTGGCCCACTTGCCGCTGTTCTGGTGCTTCAGCGACATCCTCTCCTGCATCCTGGCCAGCTCCATCTTATTCAACTCCTTTAAGGCAGCAGCCGGGTCTGTCTTCACCATTTCATCGAACTGCTTCAGGAACTCTTTACGCTTGGCCTTGTTGTGCACTTTGTGGTATTTCTTGCTCTTGATCTTCCTCTCTCTCCGGGCCTTGGCCTCGTAGTAGGACTGCAGAGCCCGTGCTTTCTGCAGCTCTGCTCGGCGGATCTTGGCCTCCTCCAGGCTCATCGCCCTCATAGAAGCCTCCTCAGCAGGGGTCAGGATGGGGTCATTGATGGGCTGCTTGTTAGTAGACAGGAGGGCAAAGATCTCCTGCTCAAGCGGGGTTTGCGCCGTCCACCTGGTCACCACCCTCTCCATGGGTTTAGGGCCAGAGGTTTCCTGGTTCAGGGGGAAGACCAGCTGCTCGGCCCTCTGGTTCTGTTTGATGATATCTTTCCACCGGGTCACCTCTGTGGCTGCCTTCTGAAAAGCCACATCTCTCTGGATCCTCTCACTCTCCTGCTTGCTGAGAGGGCACTCGATGGTCTTTTTACTCTGCTGCAGGTTCTTCAGCTGCTTCTTGGTCTTGGTTGGGAAAGCGGGGTTTTTTTCCATGGTCGCGATGAGGTCCGACAGATCGATTTTGTCGCCCTCCCCCTCCGCGTTGACAGTAAACTCAGACATCTGGACGGCCGCCTCGGATCTCTCTTCCAGCTTTTTCTTCCTCTTACCATCGAGAGCGCTGATGGCTTCCAGCAGCTTTTGGCGTTTTCGTTCATCCTCGCCGCCGTCCTCTTCCTCCTCACTTGTGATATTTTCATCTGCTTCATTTAAATCCTCCTCCTCATCGTAGCCCACGTCTGGCCTCACCGCTGCGCTCTCATCTGTCACTTCGGGACTCTTCCTTAGATTCTTTTTACTCGCTTTCTTCTTAGAAACTTTAGCCATGCTGGCGTGAACACCACCGGAGTGGACGACTGTTTACACGTGTGCCGTGAATGGGGCCGTTGTCGTAAATTAGTGGCCGCAATGTGAGCAGTACTGTCGCAAAATATCTCTTTTTTTCTTCTTTCTCTTTCTTGAAACAATTAAAAATACAAAAAATGACAACAAGGATGTATATGTGCGGGAATACCTCTGCATACAATTTTATCTAATCTATTGGGATGTTTCGGGTGGCTTTCTACTAGAATACGTGTTCTTAAATAATTAAAAACTAAATAAATAAATAGTCTATCACAACAGTTTGCTATTTTGCTTGGAGTTATTCTAGACTTATGAATGTGGACCTTTCCAAGAAGGCACAGAAGTATGATGAAATCATCTACTAAAGAGTTTCCAGTATTCCAGTCCAAAAGCAAGACTGATTCCTGTCAGTTTGGAGAAGGCAGTGAGGATAAGAGATATCTTCAGAAGTGGGCAGTGTAGGGACATTTCAAGAGTAAGTGGACCACATGTTACTGAAACTGAGCAGTCTGAGGAGCTGTTAACTTTAAATTTGCATAATAATGCAAGGATGATATCTGTGTATAATCTTATGATATATTTCTTTAACTTTATTTTGTCAAAAAATTTATGATGTTTACCTTTATTTATTTCTTATTCACTTTTATAGCTGATTTTTGTTTAGTGCTCCCTCTGCTGGCTGAAAGTGTGCGAGCACGTTGTGTTGTCTAGCTACATGTTTGTGCTCCTAGTGACGTTGGAGAAACACTATGGACTATGGTTATAAATGCCAGATAAGATAGTACATGTTATAATGCATCCTTTTGTGTGATGTCGCATTCAAAATTATCCGTGAATAACAATGAATATTTGCCTGTTATCATCAACACTTCAATTCATCATGGCAGGGAAGCCATGCCCAGAGAAGGAAAAACGACAGATCAAGAGTTTCGGCTGGACGATAGGAAATACAACTAATGGAAAAGGGATAGGGGATATAATGTTAAGCCCCACGGTACCGTTCTCTGCTGTCCCACCTTGGGTATTAGGAGAGATAGTGGTGGACCTGCACCTTTAGAATGGAAGAAAGAGAGAAATATAGATAAGAACCAAGTTAGCAGATATCTAAAGGGAAATTATTCGGAGTATATTAAAATATACACTGATGCCTCAAAAGTAGATGATTATAGAGTAGGAGTTGCATTCATAATCCCAGATTTAAATGTTATGTCAAATAAAAGAGTTAGTAACAACCTTTCAGTATTTTCAGGGGAAATGTTGGCTATTCTTTTAGCCCTTCAGTGGACAGAAAGCAGCAAACCAGGCAAAGTGTTAACAGGTTCAGATTCTAGTAGTGCGTTAACCAGGTTCAAGAGTTTACAGTCAGAAGCAAGACAGGACAAGATGCTGGAAATAGCTCAAACTATCTTCAGAATTACTAAAGCAGGAATAATAGTGAAATCCACTGGATTCCAGCACATATAGGGGTAGAGGGAAATGAACTGGCAGACAAATATGCAAAAGATGCAACTAAGAAAGATAAAGTAAATATGACAGTAAATTATAGTAAGGCTGAAGTCAAAAGCATAATCAAAGTAGAAAATTTGGAACAAGGAAACTAAAGGTAGGCATTACTATAGTATCCAAAAGAACTGTAACATTGTACTGTAACATACAGGAAACTGTAGAACATGTAATTATCAATTGTCCTAGGTACATGCAGGAAAGACAGATACTAAAAAACAAACTGGGAAGAGATCGCATCAAGTTCGGAATAAAGGAGTTACTTCAATTGAACTCAGTGCATGTGGGGTACAGGGCAATATTTTGTTTTTTGGAAGACAGACAGAAGAATACAGGGTAGACATAAGACCATTCTGATCCACACTCCATTTCAGAAGGTGGCGGTAATGCACCAAAAGCTGTTTACTAACCGCCATAAAACATCAGAAGAAGAAGCAGAAGAAGAAGAAGAAGAAGAAGTTTGGTTTGTGACTGGATTGGGATGGCAACACAGGTAGAAAATGACAAAGATGACATGGAGTTTGATGACTGGACTCCGGTTTGTAGAGGGAGAGGTAAAGCAAAGATGAGACAAGAGGAGGTCAGGGCGTCTGCCAGCCAGAGCAGTAACAGAAGCTGAGAGGAGAACAGTTCTGATGAAGGTAACCGGGTTGTTCGCAGGAAGGTGGAGAGAGAGGAATTTAAAATAATACTTAAATTCAGGAGGGAAGATGAGCAGGTGAATATAAGCCCAATAGCGTTATCTAGGGAGCTGAAAAAGAAGTTAGGAGAAGCAGATTGTTCGAGACAGGAACCTGCTGATAAAATGTAGAGATGAAGAACAGAGAAATAAAGCTTTGCAGGTTGAAAGTATTTGCAAAAGAACATTGTGTGAAAGAAGGGTTCTGGGGGAGATTAAAGTTAACTGGGGAGTGATAACAGGCATTCCCACTGATGAAGATCTGGAGAAACTCAAACAAAGTCTTCATGGAGGCGAGGTGAGGAGACTAGAGAGGCTGTTAAAGACAATCAGCGGTGAGAGAGGAGAAGGTTTGTCAGTGCTTGTAGAGCTCCAGGACCTGGTACCTCCGGGTGAAATAAAGATAGGCTGGATGAGTTTCCCAGTCAGGGCTCATGTTCCTCTTCCGCTTCGGTGTTACAAATGCCAGAGTTATGCCGCTTATGGCATATGGCGATGGTGTGCAAAGGGAAGCAAAGGTGTGCCACAAGCGGAGATCACAGATTTAGGGAATGTGGAGATAATGTACAGGCTAAATGTTGTAACTGTGGTGGCCAACAGAGTGTGGCATTTGGGGGTTGTGAAGTCAGGAAAATTCAACAAGTAAAAACAGTAACAACACAAGTTATGCTGAAGTAGTGAAGACGGTGCAAAGACAAAAGGGAATGGAAGAAACAGACAAAAGCAGTCAAAACTCAAGACCAGGAGGAGGTCGAAGAGGGCGAACTACTGAACTGAGAGCAGATAAGCTGGTTGTGTTCATTGCTCATGTAATCAACTGTGCAGATCAAGTTAAACACAAAACAGAGAAAATCCAAATAATTGTGAAGGGAGCTGAAAAATTCTTGGCCATGAAAGATCTGTCCTGGGAACAGATCAACAAAAGACTTGAGGCAGAAGGGAAACTGGGGGTGTTGGGAGAAAGAACCTAATGATTATTCTTCAATGGAACGGCAGGAGTTTAATAGCAAATGGTCAGGAATTTAAAGGATTTGTTAAAGGTCTCAGAAAGAAACCGGAAATAATATGTATTCAAGAAACATGGCTTAAGCCAGCATTAGAGTTTGTAATAAAAGGATATAATAGTGTACGCAGAGATAGAGTGGAGGGAAATGGAGGAGGCTGTATAGTATTTGTGAAACAAGAAATGCAATATGGAGTAGTGAAGAAAGTAAAAGATTGGGAAATGATAGTAATGGAAGTTTGGACAAAAGATGGTACTGTTAAAGTAATACATTTTTACAATCCTTGCAAAGAGCTGTCATTAGAAGTACTGGAGGTATTAGCTGTAACTCTAGAAGGAAAAGTTATTTCCTTAATATATTTCAATGATGGAAATGGTGCCAGAACTGATGTTAGAAAGGTTCACAATCAGCTATAGATCTTACTTCAGTGTCAGAAACAGTGGCGGGTATTTGCACATGGGAAAGTGTAAGAGAAACAACAGCAGGAAGTGACCGCTATCCCATAATAATTGAAGGAGGGCTGAGTGCAGAAGAGAATGGTACTGGAGGAGTAGAGCGATGGGTTTCAGCAGTGCTAATTGAAAAGTTTAAGAAGATTAGTGATAAAGAAATGTAAAAAGTTGATGTTAATCAAGATGTTTATGAATTAAATATTCCTGTGTGTGAATCCATTCTAGGGGCAGCAAAGCAAACGATTCAAAGGAAAGGAGCTAAGCATAAAAGGAAAATCATTCCACGGTGGACAAAGGAACGTGAAAATGTAATAAAATTAAGAAATAAAGCTTTTAAAATGGTAAAAAGAACTCACAGTTTTCAGAATCTTATTGAATATAAAAGGTTGCAAGCTAAGGTAAGGAAAACAATTAAAAATGCAAAGAAGGAGTTTTGGAGGAAGTTAAAGAGAGTATGGATGTCCAGTCTTAGTGGACAGTGGAACTACAGCGGTGACAGACGAGCAGAAAGCAGAGATGTCGGCACAAAGTTTTGTTAAAATTCACAGTTCTAATAATAATAGTGAAGAAGGGCAAAGAGGAAGGGAAAAGACAACAGCTGAGAATAAGGAACTACTGTAGAAAGATGAAGATACCAATGATTTAACAAATATACCGTTCACACAGGCAGCACTGAACCGTGCTCTCAGGAAAACCAAGATGTCAACACCAGGGAAAGATCAGATATGTTACACCATGATAAATCATCTCAGTGAATCATCGAAGGACATCCTACTGGGACTGTATAATAAGGTTTGGGAGAAGGGAAAATGCCACAAGTCTGGAAAGAAGCTGGAAAAGATCACACAAACCCAGAGAGTTATAGGCCTGTTGCCTTAACCTCCAATGTATGCATAACAATGGAGAGAATGATAAATCTAAGATTGACGTATTATATGGAAAGCAAAGGCTTTGTATCAAAATATCAGAGTGGATTCAGAAGAGGCAGGAATACCATGGACCCTGCTTTCTGTTTCGAACATGAAATAAGGAAAGCGCAGATTAATAGGGAAAGCAGAGTGGCCATCTTTTTTGATATAGAGAAGGCTTATGATCTGATGTGGAAGGAAGGATTATTAATGAAACTAAGTAAATTAGGGGTTAAAGGCCTGGTGGAGCAAAGACTTTTTATATGGAAGATCGATTCAGATAAAAATAGGGAAGTGTTATTCAGGAAATGTTTTTGTTGAAAATGGAACTCCTCAAGGGAGTATATTGAGTCCTGTGTTATTTTCTATTGTGATAAATGATGTTTTTCTGAATTTGGAGAATGGGATGGGATTCTCTCTTTTGCGGATGATGGTGCAATATGGAAAAGAGGTAGGAATTTGGAATTTAGTGTGAAGAAAAAACAGGAGGCTATTGTTAAAATAGAAGAATGGTCATTTCTAATAACCTAATAAGCTGGTTAAATCTGCTACACTCAACTTGACAGTACACATGATTGCACTACTATTACTTATATTATTACATTGTACTGTACACTTACTTAGCTTTATACTTCATACCCACTTGTACTTATTTTGATTAGGTGTTTATAGTGCATCATATTTTGATTTGCTTGCAGACCTATTTATTATTATGTCTATTTCTATTCTATTAGTACTTCTTCTCCTGTGTGACGTGGCAGTGAGCAGCTGTAACAAAGAGTTTCCCCTCGGGGATCAATAAAGTATTTCTGATTCTGATTTAAGTGGGGATATAAGTTCTCAGTAGACAAAACAAAGACAATGTTCTTTACACGGAAAATAAAGGACAATAAAGGGCAAACACTTTTTCCACACCGCTGTATATAGAAAGTATCTACCACAGCTATGTTCAAATTTATACAAATTTATATTTAAGAACACAGCTAACAACATTGGTATGTCGTTCATAATTCCAGATTTCAACATTAAAATTGGCAAACGAATCAATTCAATTTTATTTATATAGCGCCAATTCATAACAGAAGTTATCCCATTGCACTTTTCCTAAAGAGCGGGTCTAGACCGAACTCTTTATATTATTAATTGCGGAGAATCAGTGATGGAGTATCGGTGTGTACAGGGGAGATGTTGGTGATTCTGTCAGCACTGCGATGGGTTGAAGATGTGAGACCTTTGGGAGCAGTTATATGCTCTGATTCCAGCTCGTCATTAATCAGCTGGAAACAGACCAGATGTCTTAATAGAGATACAACAAACACTATATAGAATTCAAATGATGGGGCTAAATATGACATTTGAATGGATACCAGCACATATAGGAATCAAAGGAAATGAAATAGCTGATAAGTGTGCAAAAGAAGCCACAAAAATGAATCACACTGACGTTACAGTACCCCTTAGTAAAACGGAAATGAAAACCACAGTTAAGGATAAGTTGAAAGAAAGGCGGCAAAAGCAGTGGGAAGAAGAGAGAACAGGAAGGTGGTTATACAGCATTCAAAGAAAAGTAGGTGTGATGAGGAAAACGGGGAGGAAACAATAATATTCAAGCTACATTTTGGTCACACAGGATTAGACAGTACATTGTGTAAAATAGGGAAACATGATACAGGAAGATGTACAGTCTGTGATCAAGATGAAACTGTAGACCATGCTATGATTTACTGTCCAAAATATGATGCTGAGAGAAGAGAACTGACACTGAACCTTAAAGAAATAAAGATGAGGTTTGATTTACGCGATCTTTCACAAAGAAGTTATAGAGTTAGAGAGTTATCTGTTGTTGTTTCATTATCTTAGGAGAACAAATTTGATAAAGAGAATATAACTATGGTGTGTTTATTTAAGTTTTATTTATTTATTTTTTTATTATTGGTTTTTCTCAGTTTATTTTTTATTTGCTCATTAGCGAATGTCCCGATCCACACTCTATTCCAGTTGGTGGCGGTGATGCACCATAACCGCCATGAAACTTGACGAAGAAGAAGAAAAAAAAAATAAATAAAAAAAATAAAGAAGAAGAAGAAGAAGAAGAAGAAGAAGAAGAAGAAGAAGACGACGACGATGGCGATGGCGATGGCGATGGCGACGTCTGTTTTCCACAGAGTGAGAACAGGGTCTAAAATAGGTGCCCAGTATGACCAAGAAGGCAACCCCATTCAGGTAAGGAGCATTTAAATCAAAATTTTCACACGGAAACAAGACTTTTACTGTAAAAACTGCATATAACGTTACATGTCAACAAATAACATGGAAGCTGGTTAGCTAACGGTGGAGTTGACGGTTGAAAAAACGATAGCTTACAACGGGTGAATTTAAATTTTAATGTCATTTAGCCGTTTAAACGTCTCAATAGTAAGTTCAAAAACAGTTTGAAGACAAAAAATATACAGGAATACCGACATTCCTCCATAATTTCATGCCACTTCATGATGGCAGACGGAAACATCCCCACCGCACTACTTGCCTCCTTTCTCACACATCAGCTATGTGAGTTATAAAACCGCACCTCTGCATCTGTGTGGGATTCAGTGTCTCGCTCGAGAGCACTTAAGCAGCCCGAGTGGAGAATGGTTTTCTACTGAGTTAGATGATGTGTGTTTGGCTCCCAGGTGGAAACCCGAGAGGATGAAGATCAGAGCGTCAAGCTGGCGGAGATCCTGGAGCTCCTGCTGGCCGCTGGATACTTCAGAGCACGGATCAAGGGATTGTCACCTTTTGATAAGGTACACACATGACCTGTTCGTGCTCTCTCCATGTGGGTCCCATCATGTTCTTGGAGAAAACTCCCTGATTCATGCTAAAAGGGGGCATTACTGGTCATACACTTCTTGCTAAACTGTGTACTTAAGTGTCCATAAGTTCAATGAGTTCAGGCAGCTTCACAGGTAGACAGTGCCATTGATTTATTAACAGTAAACCTCCACCCTCACTCAGCTTGTTTCTTCCTTTTCTCCTCTTCAGGTGGTCGGTGGTATGACCTGGTGCATCACCACATGTAACTTTGACGTCAATGTGGATCTTCTTTTCCAAGAAAACTCAACCATTGGCCAGAAAATGTAAATGGTTTTTCAGCTGTCTGACACACTGTGATTTTGAGCTGTCCCAGATGAATGTTGACATTTGGGAGAGAAGTGTGGGGAAGTCTTTTGTCATCAGTCCATTGATTGAGTGTGCTGTGAGACATGTCCACTGGCGGCAGCTTTCAAAGCTTTAGCAACCAAAGACAGGCTTAAGTAAAACATTCTGACACTGTCAGAAATTTGGAACCAAATTCTTACAATTGGACTACGGCTACAACCCACGTCTACAAACCACCCAATCAAAATATGGCATGAATTGACACAGAATATACTGACTGACACGACAATATACTGTACGCGCCACTTTTTAATACATTAAAAAAATACATTTGCGCCAGCACTTTGGCCAAAGCTTGATTTTTGTTTTGCTGCATTTTCAAAACATGGCCATGGATGACACAAGTTGATCCTGTGTGTCTCTTTGCATTTTTTGTCTATTTAAATTATAGTGCTGATTCACCAGGCATTCGTCACACAATCTGACATGCCTCATCAGTTTGACACAGATCGTGACCAAGGTTTTATTAGATTCACCATGTGACATGCAGTGAACCTGCAAGGTTGCAGTTATCACAGTGTGTAGGGATCTGTAGCCAATCTAAACGTCAGATGTACATTACAACCAAAATTGGGTTTATGTCCAGCTGTGTAGGAGTCAGACGACTTAGCCAGTTTTTACTTTTTGGATGTTAGTAAATTTTAGAGTAGACTGAGCAAGGATGTTGTAGGTGAAAAGGGATAATTTATCAGGTTATGTATGTATGGTTATCATTTTGTCTTACTGGATTTGATTTAATCCAGGACATCCCCAGCGTACTCTTCAAAATATTTTGTTGGTTACTAAAGAAATATAACAGCAGGGAAATCTTACTTTTCTTATTTTTACTCTTTGTAACCTATTAGATGTTTTGATTATTTTGCATATACAGGTATGCCAATCATGTAATATCAAAAAGCATAAAGTTTGCAATCTCCTGAAAGCTCTATTCATTGTGACTCCAGAGGCCAAAGTAGATCTTAAAGGGAAATTATTCTTGATTTTATTTTCATAGGATTAGGATATTTTGGATGTCATTCCTATTGGTTTTGATAATAATGTAGTAACTGAAGTCATTATAGAGAAAAGATTGATTCAGTCAGTGACGAGTGCTTTCTTTCTCTTTGCAGAGCTCTGACAGAGAAAATAGTGTCTGTGCTTCCGAAGATGAAGTGTCCTCATCGTCTGGAGCCCCATCAAATCCAAGGGCTGGATTTTATCCACATTTTTCCAGTGATACAGGTGAGAGAATTCATCCTAAACTGAGACACAGACTCATCCCGTATTAATATTCAGCATCAAATGTGGCCATTTGCATAGAGAATTTAACAACAGTAATAATGATAAAGTATGTGGTTTCTGTTTGTGAAAGTAGTTTTTCACTCCTATCTATTTGTCTGGCAAATTTGAATGAAATTTGTATCGGCTGATAAGATTTGGCTTGTGATCTGGATCTGTGATTTCCACCTTTACTTACTGTAAGAATTCAGTATCAACTCATAAATGTGTTGCATTCACACATACAGTTTTGCTAGAAAATCCAGTCCAAACAACAGGCCCAGTTGGAGGATGGTTCAGCGTTTGTTGAAGTTCTGGTTATTTTTGTATCTGATCAACTGTGTGTTGTGTCTCCTGCCAGTGGCTGGTGAAGCGAGCCATAGAGACCAGGGAAGAGATGGGCGACTATGTGAGAGCCTACTCTATTTCTGAGTTCCAGAAAATCCACAGCCTCCCAGAGGTAACAGCACAGTACTAGTCAGTCACAGAGCCAGAACTTAGTTGTAGTGGTTGGTGGAGTGACATCCAGATGATGGACAACTCCTTATACAGCTCATGAATGTTCTCAGGAATGTTTACAGCAGTTATTTGAATACTGGAACATTGACAGGTTTATAGTTTGTCTGATTTGGGAACTTAGGTGGTACCAAATAATGAATGCTCCAAGATGCCTGAAAATGTGAGTTGTTAAGAGTGATAACTCATAAATTACACCTAGGAAAATGAGTAGAAACACACACAATCCAGTAAAAAAAAAAAAAAAAATGAAATACTAAGTCAAATTTATGAGATACTAAATCACAATTATGGCATTCTATGTCAAAATAATGACTAATTCAGAACTATGATTTTCAAAATTATGACACACTAACCCAAAGTATTGACTTTCTAAGTCAAAATACTGAGATACTAAGACAATTTGAAATACTAAGTCAAAATGATGAAATAGTCAAAATTACGAGAGAGTCAAAAATGTGACTTACTGTCTTATAATTTGACTTACAATGAGTATTTTTTATCTTCATCATTCCTTACTTTCATTCATTTTTTCTTCTCCTTGTGGAAATGGGCCTATATATCACAAAGTGAAAAACATAGCCAAGTTCATCATGGTCAGCTCAAGTAAGATATTTGTAAGATGTTGTGTAAGATTGTACATGTAAACCAAAATGTTGTTAGGCTATATTACATAAGTTGTCCTCTAAATAAGAACTGTTATTTATTTCCTGTGGTCTAGGATGAAGAGTTTCTCCAGAGGAAAGACGAGGCTCTGAAGACAGTTCTGGATGTATTGGTGAGTTGCTACACCATAAGGCATCGCATCTTCTTCTTTTGGCTGCTCCTGCCACAGTGGATCAGCTGTTTCCATCTCACTGGCAAACTGGTCCCTGCCCAACCCGGCATGGAGATCTGATGATCAGTATATACCATCATCCATCGCATACATCAAGTTAATTATGTAACTACTTAATTGAGAATGTAAAAGCATATACGAACTAGAAGAGTGCACCAAATGCTGATGAATAACACGCCTATGTCATTTGTGTGTTATCACAATGCCTTTTTTGCTCTTCATGTGCCATTTCACACCATTTAGTGTCTACCGACTTATCAGAATCAGAAATACTTTATTGATCCCCGAAGGGAAACTCTTTGTTACAGCAGCTCGCCTTTACGTCAGTGCACACAGGAGGAAGTACTAGCAAAAAATATAATACAATACACTATAAAAACAGGTCAGAAAATAAATTAAGTACCAGGTGGGTATAAGTATAAAATAAAATAAGTGTGAAGTACCAAGTGGGTTTACTGGTTGATGATGATAATACAGTTTAATAATACAATGTAATAATATAAGTAATAATATGGACAGCGTCTCCCACCCGCTCCATGACGTGCTGGCTAAACAAAGGAGCACCTTCAGCGGAAGACTCATCCCACCAAAGAGCACCACAGAGCGCCACAGGAAGTCATTCCTGCCTGTGGCCATCAAACTATTTAACTCCTCCCTCTAAGGATTAGTCTGTATGACCCTAGGTCACTAAACTGGACATTGAGCATTACATCTCCGCCATAATTAATAATAATTGTGCAATATTCTGTTTACTACTCAAGTGCAATATTAGTTTTCCCTTGTTAGTTTTTCTTATTTATTGTTACGGATATACCTCAATTACTCTCGACAGTACATGCACCTCCGCTTTTACTATTATTTATTACATAATTAGTGACATTGTATTTATACTGTACTTCACCATCTACCAGTAAACCCACTTGGTACTCGACACTTAGTTTATCTTATACTTATACCAACATGTTACTTAATTTATTTCTGACCTGTTTATAGTGTATAATATCGTTTTCTCCTGTGTGCACTGACGTAAAGACGAGCTACTGTAACAAAGAGTTTCCCTACGGGGATCAATAAAGTATTTCTGATTCTGATTCTGAATATAAGTAATAAGCAGTGGTGCATGTACTGTTGAGTTAAGTGTAGCTTATTGACATTATTAAGATATTGCACAGCAGTAATGGAGGTATGACTAATATCAATAAATAGGAAAACTAAATATTGCACAGGAGTATTACACAGAATATTGCACTATTATTTAAAGTATGGCAGAGATGTAATGATCAGTGTCCAGTTTAGTGACTTCGGGTCATATAGACTGCCACTTAGAGGGAGGAGTTAAAGAGTCTGATGGCCACAGACAGGAATGACTTCCTATATTGGAAGTATATATATCCTATATTGTGTAGAGACAGCGTGTCATTTTATGCGCAAATGTCATAGAGAAAAAAATGTCAGGTGAAGTAGTATAGAGAGCGACAAAGTCCATGTAACATATTTAACTTACGTCATGTACATAATGTAACTTAACTGACGTAACTAGCGGACTTACCTACTGGCGGTTAAGAGGAGTGAGGAGTCAGCAGTATAAAACAGAGCAGTCAATAAAAAAGGTTTTTCAAAAATCTCGTGCAGCCACGAAAGGTCCTTGAACATACAGTCATGTGCGCAAAAAATATTAGGCTGATGGGTCCAGTAGTATGCGAGACACACACACACACACACACACACACAACCAAACGTATGATCCCCTCCAAGCTTACGCCTGATAACTGTTTATACTGTATATTTAAAAACAACAAGAACAAGCAGTTTCCTAATAAGTCAACTGATCTGTTTATTATTTATTACTTTATTTTTACACCGAATATAAATTCCTATTGCCAGAATGAACACTGTGGTGTTTTCCAGGAAGTGTACAAACCCCAGAGGAAGTACAGGAGGCAGAGGGATGCAGGGGAGCTGCTTGATGAGGAGTCCAGGGTTCACTCCACTCTGCTGGAATATGGCAGGTAAGATTTCACATCAGGTGTGTGTGTGTGTGTGTGTGTGTGTGTGTGTGTGTGCTCTGTCACTTTCACTGTAATTCATCTTTTGTCCAAGTGTCTTTAAGACATCACTGTAATTTATTTGCATTTCCATGTATCATGGATGTAAACACAATCAACAGTCTTTGAACACATATTATAATGTATGTGTCAACCAGATAAACATCCAGTGTTTTATCACCATATTACACCTTGAAATTTGGTCTAAGCATGCTGCCGACCAGAGGAATTGCACAAGAGTGCAAACCCTGCCATTTCTGACACGTTCACGTTCATATATCTGTTTGCATATACTCAAAGAGGAAGCTCTTACACAAGCTGCACCTTTCAACACTAGTTGTAACATAGACATTTAAATGAAACAACAACATTTTCAAAAACAGTAGTGTGTCTTTACATATTCACTGTCTCCAGTAAGACTTCTGGATTCTTTGGTAAGGATTATCCAGAGTACTGGGGTCAGTGATACTGGAAAAACACACTACTGTTGTTTAGGGTTTTTTTGTTTTTGTTTTTTGGCATTTTATTAAAATAAGTTAACAATGATTAGTTTAACTTGTTTTTTTTTTTAAACAAAAATGTCAAAAAATTACCTAGTTCCAGCTTCTCAATTGTGAGGATTTGGTGCTTTTCTCTTTCTGATGTGATAGTAAATTAAATATCTTTGGATTTTGGACTGTTGCTCAGGAAAAACAAGCTTTGGCTTCAGGGAATTCCAATGGGCATTTTTCACTATTCTCTGACATTTTACATTTTCTAGATCAAAATAATTGGCGTGAAAATTACTGTTAGTTGCAGCCCTAGGAAATGTATTGTTTTGTAATTTGGGTGAACCAACCTTTTTAAGTAAATGGCTTTTTTTTATATTTAGCTGCCACATCCATACCCTCCATTGTCCCGTTTCTATCAGTATTTCTGTATTTAATACCGCTCATGGTTTTTGCTCAAAGCTGAAGTCTTGTGAGAAACACAGTTTTACAACATCTAACATTTTCCTTTTCTTTCTTATAAGCATACAATCTCTCTGTCCCTGCCTTGTTGACCTTTTACCTTAACCCCAGTCATGTGCTGTTGTAGCTTTAAATTCACATGTCTAGTGTCTTATCTGTCTGACGTTGTTTTTTTTCATCCATCCATCTCCACCTCTGTACTAGAATGTCATATTTCCTCCTGTAAGTACTGTATGAACATGTGCAGCTTTCTTTTTCTGCTGTTTTGTGGTTGAACGTGTTGGTCAGAGAATGCAAACAGTTCTCACACATTTTAGGCATGATGGATGCAAACTGTAGTGCTGCTTTGATGCACTTTTTTGTATGTATTTATTTGTCCTGCCCTGAAGGGACTGTTTATCCTCATGCTAGTTTACTGCCATTTGATATGCTGATGTTGTAATGTGGTATTGTGTATTTGAAAAATCCTTTTTTTGGGGGTTCTTGCTTTATTTGCACACCTTCGTTATGTCACAGAGGTTTTTTTTTTTTTTTTTTTTTTTCCTCTCTCTCTAGGCGATATGGATTTAGCAGACAGTCCAAACAAGACAAGGTAAGTGTTTCAATTATATGGGTTTACAAAGGATCAGGTATCTATTACTCAGAGAGTGGCTTTGTAGAGAGCCTTTCATTTATCCGTTATTAGGCCTATACAGTAAGAAACACTGCTGTATGCTCCTCCTACACCCTAACACATAAGACACACATTAACATTGTCAAAGGGCAACTGATTTTACACATCAGAGTTTGTATACAGGTGTTGGGGAGTGCTTCTGCGTATGTGGAAAAAGTTGTATTAAGGCTTTTGTGACTCCAGAGGGATAATAAATGTCTGATAAATGTCCTCAAGTGATGTCACTTGAGTCAGCGTTGGTTTGGAAGTTTGAAAATGAAAAAAATATGTGGTGTGGCTTTTGAAAGAAGTGAGCTTACCAGACCTCCGTTGCCTCCTCCTCATCTCGGCTTGAGGCTTGCAGCTCGAGGTTACATTAGCCACTACTAGCATAACACACCTAAATCTCAGAACCAAACTATCAGTGGTCAAGTTGCATTGTGAGTAATGTAGGTGCCAGGTCTTTACAAGGAAGAAGAATGCGATATCTCTATCTCTGGTTCTGTTGTATCGATTTTGACACTTTTTTTTTTTTAAACTGTCTATTGTGAGTCCGACAATATTTATAGGAGTGCAACGCTAAATCTTTAACACTAGAATGACTCGAGTAGAAGTCAAATTTTAGTGCAGTTCTTTATGTCTGCACCAGCATTTACTGCTCCTTTTTCCTCTAGCTTCTTTGTCCTGTCATGGATGAGAGGAAGGCTTCGCTGGTCAGTGGCTCTCAGGCGGCACCCCCTGGGATGGCGGAGGTATCAGAAGAAGATAACCTGCAGGCAGCGGAGGAGGTGAGAGCTTTATACAGTGAATGCATTATACATGAAAGGCAAAAATACAGCTTTTAGAAATACAGTCGAGTAGCAGAAATAAGAGTAGACAAGAGTAGGGAGAGGCAAGAAAGACACCTACAATCAGTGAAATAACACTTCAAATTTAATATGAACTAAAAATATTTATTGCAGTTAGAAATTAAGGTACAAGGTAATTTATTTATCATTTTACAACACAAGGTTGTACAATGAAATTAGTTTGTAGTCCCTTCATGCTACACACATTATTTATTAGAATAGGGTAACATAAAATAAAACAATATATACAGTTATTTATATATGCATGTATTACACCCAGGAAATACTTCTGCAGTGCATTTTTTGAGTTTGCGTCTGATGGAATGTAAACAGCAGATAGACAGTGATGATAATATGGTTTTCAACTTCACATAAAAAGCTCGACATTTGTGAGACAGTGTCCGTCCACTTGGCCTGCGTTTGAGCACCAAGCGTCATTGATGTAAACACAGAGTCCTCCTCCCCTCATCCTGCTGGAGTCTTGTGCTCTGTCAGCTCGGAACACGGTCCGCCCGTTGAGTGCTTGATCCAGGATGTTGATGGAGCAGGTCTCTGTAAAGATGTGGGCACAACAGTCTCTGATTCTGAGTCCCATTTTGTCCAGACCGGACATTAGTCAGGAGCAGCCTTAGATCCACGCTGGGCCAGCATGGCTCCTATCCCCTCTCTTTCCTCTCCTCCCGGGGCAATCACAGCACCTGCTGTCGTGCCTGGCCCGGTCGATCTGGCTGGGTGGATCGTCTCAGGGTCCGCTGCTCTTTAATCCAAATCCCAGCTTCCTTTACCGATGACGTGTAATATGTATTTCTGTCATAGGTAATGTGTTTCAGCAATAAAGCCAAAAAATAAAATAACATGAAAAAGGAAGGTGCTACAGGCCGCAGTCAGCAGATCAGACAGGCCGCGGTGGAGATTACTTGAGTTGACAGCAACTACACTTGTTACTGTAAGTACAGTGGCAAGGAAAAGTATGTGAACCTTTTGGAATTTCATGGTTTTCTGAATAAATTTCTCATAAAATGTGATCTGATCTTCATCTAAGTCAAGGGTATTGACAAACATAATGTCTAAAAATAATTACACAAAAAAATTCTGATCTTTCACGTCTTTATTGAACACAGTCACAACATTCAAAATGGCAGTGGAAAAAGTAAGTGCACCCTTAGAATTAATAACTGGTTGACACGCCCCGGCTGTTCTGTTTCTGAAGCCATTCTGTTGTGGACTTGCTCCGGTGTTTTGGGTCGTTGTCCTGTTGCATCACCCACCTTCTACACAATTTCAGCTGACGTACAGACATCCTCACATTATCCTGAAGAATTGTCTGATATACTTGGGAATTCATCTTCCCCTCAATGATTGCAAGCTGGCCAGGCCCTGATGCAGCAAAGCAGGCCCAAATCCTGATGTTTCCTCCACCATACCTTACAGTTGGGATGATGTTTTCATGATGATATGCTGTGCCCTTTCTACGCCAGATGTAGCGCTGTGTATTTTTTCCAAATAGTTCAATCTTAGTTTGATCAGTCCACAAAACATTTTGCCAATACCGCTGTGGAGTGTCAATGTGCTCTTTTGCAAACTTCAGGCGTGCAGCAATGTTCTTTTTAGTAAGCAGCAGCTTCCTCCGTGGTGTCCTGCCGTGGATACCCTGCTTGTTCAGTGTTTTACGTATTGTAGACTCATGAACAGAGATGTTAACAAGTTCCAATGATGGCTTCAAATCTTTGGCTGTCATTCGGGGTTGTTTCTTTATCTCATTGATGAGTCTTTGTTGTGCTCTTGGTGTCATTTTGACTGGGCACCCACTTCTTGGTAGAGTAGCAACAGTCTCAAAGCGTCCCCATTTGTAGATTGCCTAACTGTAGACTGGTGAATTTCTAAAGTCTTTGAAATAACTTTGTAACCCTTTCCAGCTTTATGTAAAGCAACAATTCCTGATCATAGCTCCTCTGAAAGCTTTTTTTTTTTTTTTTTTTTTTTTTTTGGCGAGGCATGTTCTTCTTGTGCAGAACAAACTCCGAAAGTTTGAGGGGTTTTTTATCAGTCAAAGTAGCTGTAGTCCACACCTCCAAACGTATTATCTTAATGAGACTCCAGGTGTGCTAAAACCTGACTCCAATTAGCTTTTTTGAGGTCATTAACTCAAGGGTTCATTTACTTTTTCCACTGCCATTTTGAATGTTGTGACTGTGTTCAAAAAAGACATGAAAGATCAGAATTTTTTTGTGTAATTATTTTTAGACACATTGTTTATCAATATCCTTGACTTAGATGAAGATCAGATCACATTTTATCAGAAATTTATTCAGAAAACCATGAAATTCCAAAAGGTTCATATACTTTTCCTTGCCACTGTACGTGCAATAAAACCTCTGCGAGGAAAAAGCCATTACTTCAATACATCTGTTCAACAAGCATAAACATGTTATGTAGAAAGCAATATTTTAATCTGTTCTGTATGCTGTCCCTTGCATGTTTTACACAAGCACATCACACTAGCTCCCTAATAAATAACACTTTGTATATGGGCAAGTAAAAATTTACTTCGGGCAAGTAGATTTCTGGGCAAGTGGGGAAAAAAAACCTTAACGTTGAACCTGCCATTGTCAAAATCTCCTGTTCCAGTCGTTTTTGAACAATTTTAGCTTTGTGCTTTAAAACAAATCCAATCAGACATAATAAAAATAACAGTTTAAAATGTAGTGAAGTTTAAAGGAGCTACTGGCCACTGCATCTACATGCGCAGCCGTTGCCTTGCAAGATTAAGTGTCTTTAAAGAAAAAATATGTGAGTGTTTTTAGAGTAATTTATAAATGCCGGTAAATATGTGTAAATAGTGAGTTAATAATCGTAAGAATAAGTAGTTGTCATGAATGTACAAATAATCATGTCAAATTTTAACTTACAGTAGTTTACTCAGTAAATACAGTATGTGTAACTCTACAAATGACTAATGTAATTCATTATGCATTCACCAGAAATTGTCCTTAGATGTTTTAGTTTAGTTTACTATTTCATCCCTCTGTAAGGCATTTTATAAGAGATTTTGCTCTACAAATAAACTTGACCTTGAACTTATTACCTTAAAATGTGATACAACTGTGGTTGTTTTTTCTCTTAGATGCGAATCAAAACCCTGATGACCAGCATGGCTGCCATGGCAAATGAAGAGGTAGGCAAATGCCTGTTTTCTGTCTTGTTCGCTTTCTCTTCACCTGTGCACTGTTTAGAAGTGAATCGCCACATACCTCCCCTGCTTATTTGGGCTCTAACTTCACAAACCTCATCTAACCTGCATTCTATCTGCTACTTGAGGTCAATAATATAAATAACCCTCTCTTTTTTTTCTAGCATTGCTCTGTCAAATACAATATTCTCTAGCTTCAGGATTATTTTGTTCAATCAGTTGTCAAGGCTCTGTTCTTTGAACTCCATTTTTAGTGATCTGGTAATTTAATCTTTTTGTACCACTGCGTTAAACTATAAACTGAACAACCTCTGTAAATGCCTAAAACATGAATGTGAACAATTATTTTGACTGGAATTTGTCTTTGTGCAGGGGAAGCTGACAGCAAGTGCAGTGGGGCAGATAGTGGGACTGCAGTCTGAGGAGATCAAACAGATTGCTTCTGAGTATGCTGAAAAGGTGAGCAACAATCAGTGATAATAATGATGTACCATATAATGATAATATAATGATGAACTTTATTTATACAGGACTTTTCAAAACAAAGTTGCAAAGTGTTTTTACATGGTTGAACCAGCATTAAAACATTTCAGAACTGCAATGAGGCAAATAAAATCGGACAATTAAAATTAAACAAAAATAAAATGGAATTAAAGCTGCAAGCAGCATTGAATAGGCCCTCGCCTCCACGTGCGCCTCTAGGGGAGCGACAGCAGCGGTCTTGTTACCGGAGGCCAGCTGACACCGCTCTGAATGTTCACAACCATCAGGCACATTGGAGGGTTTTCAAGCATGAACTGCCTTTTTAAGGTTATGCCACAGCATCTCAATAGCATTCAGGTCAGGACTTTGACTAGGCCACTCCAAAGTCTTCAGCCATGGCGAGGAGTTAAATATCACTTTCTGTGTCCACTATGTGGAGGTGGAGAACACACACTAATCATGATGATTACCATATATCAAGTGTACACCACACAATGTAAATTTCATGTAGTTGGTATGGTGTTTGTCAGATGTGGCTTGCTTCCTGTTGCCAATAAGTGGTCACGAATGTCACATAAGTGTTACCAGGAGTGTTCCATCAATAACCATATGAAGTTTGAGGGTGATCAGTTGAAACATTGCTGAATTATTCCCACTTCCTGTTTGGCATGGTGTCACACATCTTGCCTTCTTTTTTTCTCCTTTCGTCCTTTTTTCTTAATTTGATGCATTTTTGTTGCAACAGGTTAATGGAGTGAAATCCAAGGTATATTGGTTAGGCATTTAAAAAAACACAGCACACCTATTCAAGCAGCTTGTAGCAGCCCAGTACCTGAATAAATACCTTTATACTGCCATTCTTTTCTGTTAACAACATAACATAACATAGTATATTACAACAAGGATATGCTATCTCCCAAATGTCCCTGCAGCAGTCGGAGTTGTCGTCAGAGGAGCGTTCAGAGCGCTACGGCCCACTACAGCAACACCGCAGGGTAGTGGCCTCACTCAACAAACAGATCCAGCAAAAGACTAAACAACTGCAGGAGGTAAGCAGTTCACTGTGGTTCACTGTACAGTCCACTCACACCATGCCATGTGTAAGATCTATACAGGAATTTGTTGGTGGCATTGCGAAAACCAACATGCAACATAGAGTAGACAATACATGCAGTACTTCTATAATATGTACAGTCAGCATTCATTCACCCGGTAGGACACAAAATGGACACCTTAAAAGCACCTTAATTATTGCTGAAACAGTTGAATGATTGTAAAATGAAGTGTACTATGATTTACAGAAGTGATCAAGGAAGGTGTCATAACTATCAGTAACAGTATTTATATATTGTTTGATAGCTACAAGCCAAGCATGCAGAGGTGAAAACAGGTTGTGACGAGGCCAAGAGAAAACTGATGGAGGTAAGACCAAGCTAAAATACCTGCAGCCAACTGAGAACCACATACAGTGGTGTGAAAAAGTGTTTGCCCCCTTCCTGATTTCTTATTTTTTTGCATGTTTGTCACACTTAAATGTTTCAGATCATCAAACCAATTTAAATATTAGTCAAAGATAACGCAAGTAAACACAAAATGCAGTTTTTAAATGAAGGTTGTTATTATTAAGGGAAAACAAAATCCAAACCTACATGGCCCTGTGTGAAATAGTGATTGCCCCACCTGTTAAAACATAACTTAACTGTGGTTTATCACACCTGAGTTAAAAAAAATTTTAACCACACCCAGAGACCGTACAAATCCCACCATGAGCAAGCATTTGGCGACAGTGGCAAGAAAAAACTTCATTTCCGAGTTAGAAACCTCGGACAGAACCAGACTCAATGGTGGGCGGCCATCCGCCGCTGCTGTGTTAGGTTTTGAGAGAGAGAGACAGAGAGAACATCATACCAACAGTAAAATATAGTGTGATGGTCTGGGGCTGTTTTGCTGCTTCAGGACCTGGAAGACTTGCTGTGATAAATGGAACCATGAATTCTGCTGTCTACCAAAAACTCCTGAAGGAGAATGTCCGGCCATCTGTTCGTGACCTCAAGCTGAAGCGAACTTGGGTTCTGCAGCAGGACAATGATCCAAAACACACCAGCAAGTCCACCTCTGAATTGCTGAAGAACAAAATGAAGACTTTGGAGTGGCCTAGTCAAAGTCCTAACCTGAATCCTATTGAGATGCTGTGGCTGTGTGGCAATGTGGCTGAATTACAACAATTCTGCAAAGATGAGTGGGCCAAAATTCCTCCACAGCGCTGTAAAAGACTCATTGCAAGTTATCGGAAACGCTTGGTTGCAGTTGTTGGGCCACCCTTAGCAGCAACCAGTTATTAGGTTTAGGGGGCAATCACTTTTTCACAAAGGGCAATGTAGGTTTGGATTTTGTTTTCCCTTAATAATAACAACCTTCATTTAAAAACTGCATTTTGTACATCAGGAAACATTTAGTACAAGATAGAACGATTGTAAAGGTTTTTGAAAAAAGTTGCTTACAACAGGCATTTGTGTATCTTCCTAGGCTACAGAGCACTCAGAGAAACTGGAGAAAGGGCTGAAGTCTTTAGAAGAGATGGAGGCGCAGGCTGAAAGCAGGTGAATGGTGGACAGTAATTAAGGCCCGAGCATGGAAGTGCCAGGGCCGAAACCTATTGTTTTGTTGAGATTATTATTGTTTTCTACTTTTGTAACCCATTTTTGAGTGGCTTAGGATGCTCAAAATCTCATGAAAATTGACATACATGTCAGAATTGGCAAAAATTGCAAAGTTGTGTAGTCATTGGGCTTGGGTGTGGCCAGGGGGTTCTATAGCGCCCCCAAACAAACGCCATGGTTGGGAAAAAGTTGCTTTGATCTTCATGAGATTTTCAGGGTTCATTGCTCTCATCATAAAGAACATATTTCAGTTTCTTTTAAGAAACTGCCCAACAAGAAGTCAGCCATTTTGGATTTCCTGCATCTATAAAAAGTAAACACACACATATTTGAGGCCTTTGGGATAGCTTGGGGTGGCACGTGGGCTCTATAGCGCCCCCTAATGACTTTTTAGCCTTCAAATGGTTAGGGATGCTTGAAAACTCAAGAAACTTGGCACGTGCATCCCAAGGGGGGTATTTTGTCTGATATAGTCTGGGGCTTGGGTGTGGTAAAATGGCTCAGTAGCGCCCCCTACAAAATTTCAACGAAGCAACCTTTGCATTACGTTTCACCTAGATGTACGAAATTTGATAGGCAGATGTATTATCTCTAGACTATCTCTAGAAAGAAGAAGCCATTTGGAGCCATACCCTAAACCCAACAACATGTCAGCCATTTTGAATTTAACGTGCCATTTTTCACCATTTACCATGCTTTAATGAACTCCTGCTAAAGAAATGAATCGGATTGACTTCAATTTTGGGCAGTGCAATCTTAAGACCTTTTGCAATGCTAAATAGCTTTTTAGGCTTCGTCGAACTGAGTTGCTGTGGCGATGCGGCCAATTGTTGCGAGGGGGGAGGGTTCAAATGTTGAACTGCTCCTAGAGAATTAATCCAATCAACTTCAAATTTGGCCAGTGTAATCTTAAGACCATTGCGATGCTAAATTGCGAAGCTCTTGAGGTTTCATTAAACGGTGTTGCCGTGGCGATGCGGCCAATTGTTCCAAAATTAGTAACCGTGCTACTTCAGCTCCACGTCATCAGATATTTTGCAAATTTCACATGCTTAGACTCCCGGGCTGAGGACATTTAAAGGCTAATTAGGAGTTACATTGTGTGATCTACACTTGATAAATGGCAACATCATGTATGATTAGTGCATGTTCTCCACCGCCACATAGTGGACACAGGAATTGATGTTTAACTCCTCTGCCAATAGTTGTGAAAATTAGAGCATATGAATATTATTTTTATTTTATTTATATTATATTTTAAGTGCCAGAGGAGAGAGATGAGAAAGCACAAAACTATGGGAGAGAGACAAAGTAAAGTTAATAACGTAGTAATGGGATAAAAATGCATACAGCTGGAGAGGAGGAGAGAGGAAAGAGGTGCATCATGGGAAGTCTCACTAAGATCTAACAAGACAAGTACAGAGACAAGTCCATTGTCTGATGCAAGATCATTTGTAATTTTCACCAGTGCTGTCTCTGCGCTCTGATGCACTCTAAATCCTGACTGAAAATCCTTAAATAAACTATTGTTATTTAGAAAGTCACACAACTGATTAGCAACTGCTTTCTCAAGGATCTTAGAGAGAAATGGAAGTTTAGATATAGGTCTATAGTTGGCTGAAAACCCTGGATCAAGAGTCGGCTTTTTAAGAACAGGTTTAATTACAGCTCCTTTTTAAAGGACTTTAGTACATAGCCTGTGAATAAAGACAGATTGATCATATCTGGTAAAGAAGTGCTACCTAAGGGTAAAACGTCTTTAAGCAGCCTAGTTGGGATGGGGTCTAAGAGACAGGTTAAAGTTGAAGTTAGTTGAAGAAGGTCGATAGGAGAAAAGCAGTCAAAATATAGATCAGGTTTTACAGTTGTTTCTAAGGTTCCTGTGTTTGAAGATAAATTGGTATCGGTTGAAGGCAGGACGTGATGAATTGTGTCATTTCAGTTAAAAATAATTCTCTGTCAGCCTGGCTACAGTGCTGAAAAGAAACCTGGGGTTGTTTTTTATTTTCCTCTATTAATGATGAGTAGTAAGCTGCTCGGGCATTACGGAGGGCCTTCCTATATGTTTTAAGACTGTCTTGCCAGACTGAACGAGATTCTTCCAGGTTGTTGGAACGCCATTTCCTTTCAAGTTTTCGCGATGTTTGCTTTAATTTGGGGGTTATACCATGGAGCTAACCTTCTTTGTTTTGTTATCTTCCTTTTTAGAGGGACGGTAGAATCAAGTGTCGTTCGCAGTGAGCCTGCAGCACTATCAACTAGATGGTCAATTTGGGAGGGGCTGAAATTTGCATAGGAGTCTTCTGAACTCCTATGCAAATCGCATTGAATTAAATGCAGATGGAATTGCTTCCTTAAATTTTGCTAAAGCAATATCAGATAGACATCTAGAGTAAGAGTTTTTGCCTAATGGCGTGTAGTCCAGTAATAGGAGTTCAAAAATTATCAAATTATGGCCTGATAATGAAGGATTCTGTGGAAAGACTATTAAATGTTCAATTTCAATGCCATATACCAGAACAAGGTCGAGGGTGTGGTTAAAACAGTGAGTGGCTTCATGTACACTCTGACAAAAGCCAGTCGAATCTAATAATGAGATAAATGCAGTACTAAGGCTATCATTTTCAACATCCACATGAATATTGAAATCACCTACAATAATTACTTTATCTGTTTTAAGGACTAAACTTGATAAAAACTCTGAGAATTCAGATAAAAATTCAGAATAAGGACCATATAAATACAATGCATACAAATAGAATTTGCTGTTGTGTTTTCCAGGTTGGGTGTGAAAAACTAAGAACAAGGCTTTCGAATGAGTTATAGTTTAGTTTAGGTTTAGGGTTGATCAATAAGCTTGAGTCATGAAGACATGAGAACATGGCAACTCCCCCTCCTCGGCCAGTGCCTCGAGGAATGAGGAATGAGTATTAATATGACTGGGTGGAGTGGATTCATTTAGGCTAACATATTCTTCATGACCCAGCCAGGTTTCAGTAAGACAAGTCAATATGATACTCTGATATAAAATTGTTCACTAGTACAGCTTTAGATGACAGAGATCTGATCCACATTTAATTCTCCTATTTTGTTGTGCTCCTCTTACGTTAACTTTTGGTTTTATTAATTTAAGTAGTCGGGGGGGTAACTGCTCTGGAAGCGCAGAGAAGCGTGTAGGACTGTAACTCTGCCTCCTGGTCTCAACTCTGAGTTGTCATGATTTAGGTCCACTAATAAAATCAGTCAGATTT
Organism: Siniperca chuatsi; assembly: GCF_020085105.1. Lineage (NCBI taxonomy): Eukaryota > Metazoa > Chordata > Actinopteri > Centrarchiformes > Sinipercidae > Siniperca > Siniperca chuatsi. Next base: position 751,303 of record NC_058053.1, read on the forward strand.
CTACATATGAGAGCTGCTCCATCCAAAGTGGGATGAATGCCGTCTCTCCTAATCAGACCAGGTCTTCCCCAAAAAGTCCACCAATTATCTACAAACCCCACATCATTTGCTGGACACCACCTCGACAGCCAGCGGCGGAATGAAGACATGCGGGTAAACGTGTCATCACTGGTCAGATTTGGCAGGGGCCCAGAGAAAACTACGGAGTCCGACATTGACTTTGCATATGTATACACTGACTTAACATTAAATTTAGTGACCTCCGATTGGCATTATCGGGAGTCGTTACCGCCGACATGAATAACAATTTTACCGTATTTACGTTTATCCTCAGCCAGCATTTTTAAATAGGATTCAACGTCGCCCGCTCTGGCCCCAGGAATACATTTGACTATGGTAATTGTGCTTTAGGCATTTTGAGAAAGAAGAACGACCCAGTATCAGGGGTCAAAAACCTATTAATTTATTAAGGACAAGTTGTTTAATTTTATTGAGGACATAAGGACTCTCGTCAAAGCCCACAGTTCTTTGTGAATGTTGCAATTAAGCTAGAAAATGTTTAAATAATGCAATACACATAAAAAACAGTATAAATAGAAGCTTTTTAATGTTGAGCACTAATCGATTACAATCAACAACTTGATAGAAATCTGTAGTTCTTATAACTAAATGGTGGTGCCTGGTACAGTATCTTTTCATCTCTCCTGCAATTCTGTTTCAGCAGTTTATAACTAAGACTTGACCTCTTGTGGCAACCTGGAATGAATTGCAGCTACACTGGTAGAGCCGTAAGCCCTTTTCAGACATGGAATACGGTACATACGCTTCATCTGTCTGTTAAAGTGATGGCTTTTTGTCATTCAGACATGACAGCACATTTACGGAAAGATTCAATGCTTGAGGGAGCAGAGAGAGAGAGAGACAGAGCGGTGAGTTCAAAATGTTTTGATAGAAAGGGAGAAGACTGTTTTGTCCTTTCTCAGGCGGCATCAATGAGGAATTAAAACTTATTTTGCCACCAAAAGCCTTAATTAATGCCATCATGAGCGCGAGAGACACTCAACCCCGCTTCTCACACTAATCCACTAATTTTCACATCAGTTTCATCATTTAATGTTATTAGAGAGTGAATTCTGCTGCCTGTTTTATAAAATATGACGTGCACAAGCACTGAATAACAGGACATTTAGTTGGGACCCAGCATTTTGCTGGATCTTCATTTATTCAACGTGGCATGAATGAAGATTGAAAATATAGAGGGCGTGCTGTGGTTGTAAGAGGGTTTTTTTTTTAATTTTTTTTTACCTCTTCTGCTCAAGTTGCACGCACGGGGAAAAATTGTTTTTATAGACTGATCTGATCTGACAAGAATCTCCTCAAGAATTTAAGATTGTCTCTTTCACTGTATCCTAGTTTATTAAACTGATTTTGTGCTTAAAAGATGATAATTGAGATCTATATTTATTACAGTGATCTTAGAAGGCATTACAAGATGCACATTTCATCTCTCGCTCTCTGCATTTTTAACCTTGTGCTGCTATGGTGTTTACGTTAATATGACTCCATTCGATTCAGACTTGTGCCTGTTGAAGTGTTAGGGAAATGTTGCTAGGTCCAACCAAGTGAGATTGACTTGTACGTAAAATTGACTCAGGTGCTTATCCATACATGAGACCAACATGTTAATTTGCCTTCAGATTAACTTAAAGGGTGCATGTCTGAAAGGGGCTATAGACTGAAAAAGCATGAATCTCACCCATGCTATATGTTTCTGAAGGGATATTTTGAAGGGTGGAGTTGGATATATGCACCATCTTGTCAAATGTTTGAAATCAGAAAATCTAGATTTATGTAAAGATCTGGGATGAGGCCAAGAGTTCTGCCCTCTGAGACGTTCACCGTCTTGCTCATGGACACTTAAGCAGTATTGAGCATACACATATAAGCTGTTACATGAATAAAACCTGTGATCTTCGATTGATGATACAGTCTAAGAATAATTTGTTCTGTTGAACAGCTTGCTGGAGAAGCTGAGGGCTCTGGTGACAATGAATGAGAACCTGAAGCAGCAGGAACAGGAGTTCCGCACACACTGCAGAGTGAGTTCATCAACACACACACACACATATGTATGAGATTCTACATCCTGTTAATGCTGCTTGATGTTTGTTCAGAAAACGAGCTGAAAGTGAGTTCCTGCTTGTCAGTAAACTGGTACCAAATTTCTCGTGTGGATGTTGTGTCCAGGAAGAGATGGCTCGTCTGCAGCAGAACATTGAGGAGTTGAAGACAGCATCAGGACAGGATACAGAGGAAGAGATGGTACGTGTCCAGTTAGAATTATATTTTCTCTCTCTCTCTCTCTCTCTCTCTCTCTCTCTCTCTCTCTCTCTCTCTCTCTATATATATATAGATAGATAGGTAGGTAGGTAGGTAGGTAGGTAGGTAGGTAGGTAGGTAGATAGAGATATATAGAGATATATATATATATAGATAGATAGAGATATATATATATAGCTATAGATATAGATATATAGATATAGATATATAGATATAGATATAGATATATAGATATATATATAGATATAGATATAGATATATAGATATAGATATATATATATATATATATATATATATATATATATATATATATATATATATATATATATATATAGATATATAGATATATAGATATATATATATATATATATATATAAAAAACTTTGTCCTTCACCCTCCGCGGGTGGTCTCATCCTTCGAGCTCGGGTCCTCTACCAGAGGCCTGGGAGCTTGAGGGTTCTGCGCAGTATTTTTGCTGTTCCCAGTACTGTGCTCTTCTGGACTGAGATGTCTGGTGTTCTTCCAGGGATCTGCTGTAGCCACTCCTCCAGTTTGGGGGTCACTGCCCCGAGTGCTCCAATGACCACGGGCACCACTGTTGCCTTCACCTTCCAGGCCTTCTCCAGCTCTTCTCTGAGCCCTTGGTACTTCTCTAGTTTCTCATGTTCCTTTTTCCTGATGTTGCCATCGCTTGGTATCGCCACATCAACCACAACGGCTTTCCTCTGTTGTTTGTCAACCACCACGATGTCAGGCTGGTTCGCCATTACCATTCTGTCAGTCTGGATCTGGAAGTCCCACAGGATCTTGGCTCGGTCATTCTCTACCACCTTTGGAGGTGTTTCCCACTTTGACCTCGGGGTTTCCAGTCCATACTCAGTGCAGATGTTCCTGTACACTATGCCAGCTACTTGGTTATGGCGCTCCATGTATGCTTTTCCTGCCAGCATCTTACACCCTGCAGTTATGTGCTGGATTGTCTCAGGGGCCTCTTTGCACAGCCTACACCTTGGGTCTTGTCTGGTGCGGTAGATCTGGGCCTCTATTGCTCTGGTGCTCAGGGCCTGCTCCTGTGCAGCCATGATGAGTGCCTCTGTGCTGTCCTTCAATCCAGCCCGCTCTAGCCATTGGTAGGACTTCTTGATATCAGCCACTTCAGTTATGTTCCGGTGGTACATCCCATGTAGGGGTTTGTCCTCCCATGATGGTCCTTCCTCCAGCACGTCTTCCTCTGTTCTCCATTGCCTGAGACATTCCCTGAGCACGTCATCTGTTGGGGCCTTATCTTGGATGTACTTGTGGATCTTGGATGTTTCATCCTGGATAGTGGCTCTCACACTCACTAGTCCACGCGTAGCGTACAGTCTCAGGGTGCTGGATTTGGGATGGAACCCTCCATGCATGGTGAGGAGCTTTCGCGTCTTAACGTCTGTGGTCTGTATCTCCTCCTTTGGCCATCTTATTATTCCCGCAGGGTATCTGATCACTGGCAGGGCGTAGCTGTTTATTGCCTGGGCTTTGTTCTTGCCATTGAGCTGACTTCTTAGGACTTGCCTTACTCGTTGGAGGTATTTGGCCGTTTGCCTTCTTCCTTGTTGCCTCTTCGAGGTTGCCATTTGCCTGTGGTATTCCAAGGTACTTGTAACCATCCTCAATGTCTGCTATTGTTCCTTCTGGGAGTGAGACCCTTCTGTGTGGACTACCTTCCCTCTCTTTGTCACCATTCGACTGCACTTCTCAAGCCCGAATGACATCCCAATGTCAGAGCTGTAGATCCTGGTGGTGTGGATCAGTGAGTCGATGTCCCGCTCGCTCTTAGCGTATAGCTTGATGTCATCCATGTAGAGGAGGTGACTGATGGTGGCCCCGCTCCTGAGTCGGTATCCATAGCCAGTCTTGTTGATTATTTGGCTGAGGGGTTCAGACCTATGCAGAACAGCAGTGGGGACAGAGCATCTCCTTGGTATATGCCACATTTGATGGATACTTGTGCAAGTGGCTTACCATTGGCCTCAAGGGTGGTTTTCCACAGCCTCATCGAGTTCGCAATGAAGTCCCTTAGAGTCCTGTTGATGTTGTACATCTCTAAGCATTCAGTGATCCATGTGTGCGGCATTGAGTCATATGCTTTCTTGTAATCAATCCAGGCAGTGCACAGGTTGGTGTGTCGGGCTCTGCAGTCTTGGGTGACTGTTCTGTCAACCAGGAGTTGGTGTTTGGCTCCTCTGGTTCCTCTGCCAATGCCCTTCTGTGCTTTGCTCATGTATTGATCCATGTGTCCACTTATCTTAGCCGCGATGATGCCTGACATGAGCTTCCATGTTGTGGAGAGACAGGTTATTGGCCGATAGTTGGATGGGACTGTACCCTTTGCGGGATCCTTCAGGATCAGGATTGTGCGCCCTTCGGTAAGCCATTCAGGGTGCGTCCCATCTCTTAGCAGCTGGTTCATTTGTGCTGCTAGGCGCTCATGGAGTGCAGTGAGCTTCTTTAGCCAGTAGGTGTGGATCCTGTCAGGGCCCGGTGCTGTCCAGTTCTTCATACCTGAGACTCTTTCTTGGATGTCTGCCGCTGTGATGGTGACTGGATTCTGTTCGGGGAGGTTGCTGTGGTCCTTTCTCAGGGCGGCCAGCCACTGTGCATCGCTGTTGTGTGATGCCTCCCTTTCCCATATACTTTTCTAGTACTGTTCCGTTTCCAGCCGTGGTGGGTCTTCTCTGCTGTTATTACCCTGCCATTGAGCGTACACTTTCGCAGGTTGAGTTGCGAACAGCCGGTTTATTCTTCTGGCTTCATTATCTCTCGTGTATCTCTTTAGGCGGCTGGCTAAGGCTTGGAGCCTTTGTTTGGCAGTTTCGAGTGCTTCAGGTATGGGCATCTGGTTGTACTTCTTGGGTACTTGCTTTCTCATTGCACCTCTCTCAGCCTCTGTCAGTTGGCTCACTTCTCTCCGGGCCTCCTTGATTTTTGCCTCCAACCTTCGTTTCCATGGTGGGTATTGTCTCTCATGGCTCCCGTGGTTGCTCTTGTAGCCAAGCATCTCTAGGATCACTGCTGCTGAGGCGTATATCAGCTCATTGGTTTCAGTGATGGTTGTGGTAGGGATCGCTCTCAATGCTGCATTCACATCTTCTAGGAGACTTTCTGATGGTACTTCACTTAGCCGTTGTAGTTGGCGTCGGGGTTGCCTTGTATTCATCCTCGCCATGATCTTATCTTTCAGGTCAGTCGCTGCCTCGCTCAGCGTGATTTCTCTTGGGGCTTCGTGCCCAATCTCTGGTTGGGGAGCTGCTGGATGCTCCCCTCTGACCTGTAGTCCTGGCTCCCCCTTGCCGTAGCATTTGTGTTGTACCTCGTCAATCTCAAGTTGTGATAGCAGTTGCCGCTTGTGGATGTTGGAACACTGAGCTACTAGTTGCTTCACGTAAGCCTCGATTGTGGGTTTCAAGTAACCATTCATCCCACATCCTGTGCATGTAACCCCTCTGACTAGGGTTACTGGAGTAGTAGCATTCCAACAGAGCATCTCGCCCATTTCCGTCTTGTTATATATATATATATATATATATATATATATATATATATATATATATATATATATATATATATATATATATATATATATATATATATATATATATTCACACAGCTTATATTTTAGCATTTGTCCTATGCAGTATAAAACACTTCAGATTTGTAAAGATTGTGAGTAGCCTTCTCTCCCTCAAAATAAAACTTCTGCCTCACAGTTTGTTTTAACTGTACTCTTTTTTCCTCTTCTTTTTCTTTTCTCAGGAGAGGAACCAGCTGATAGACAAACAGTACAACACAGACAGAGAGAAACTACAGAAGATCCGTCTGCTCATGGTAACTACTTCACATAACACAAGATTAGATGGAACTGGAGTGATCTCTGTAGGCAATTAGGTCACAGCAGCAGATAACAGACTACAGATAAGAATGAGACAAATTGAGAGTACAGAATATACTACAACAAATAAACAGCCTATGCTGTAATGGTTTGTTTGCAGATGTGCAGATCAGCTTCACCGGTTATTTTCAATATCAGGTGTAAAGATTAATGTCATTCTATTTATGCCATTGTTTTTTTTGTTCACTACTTTATATCTGACAAAGAATTCAGTTTACAGCAGGATTGACACCTTGTCTGGGTGGGAAAGCCTATCAGACATGATTTGGACCATCAAGGGACATTATAACTGCCTGCTGAAACCAAAATAAGGACATTATTTTACTTATTTTCCACAAACACTAAGTACATTTAGTCAACTATTGTATTTTTACTTTTCTATTCAATTTTATTTATATAGTGCCAGTTCATAACAGAAGCCTCCCAAACCCAAACTGGGACCTGATTCCACAGGAGAGGAGCTTTATAACGGAAGGCTCTGGCTCCCATTCTACTTTTGGAGACTCTAGGTACCACAGGTAACCCTGCACTCTGGGAGCGCAGCGTTCTAGTCAGGTAATACAGTATTATGAGCTCTTTAAGATATAATGGTGCCTGACCATTAAGAGCTTTGTAGGTGAGGAGAAGGATTTTAAATTCTATTCTGGATTTTACAGGGAGCCAGTGCAGAGAAGCTATTATTGGAGAAATATGATCTCTTTTCCTAGTTCTTGTCAGTACACGTGCCGCAGCATTCTGGATCAACTGGAGAGTCTTAAGAGATTTATTTGGGCATAATAAGGAATTGTAATAGTCCCACCTAGAAGTAACAAATGCATGCACTAGTTTTTCTGCATCATTTTGAGACAGGATGTGCCTGATTTTTGCAATGGTGCGTAGGTGAAAGAAGGCAGTCGTTGAAGTTTGTTTCATGTGGGAGTTAAAGGATAAATCCTGATCAAAGATAACTCCGAGGTTCCTTACAGTGCTGCTGGAGGCCAGGGCAATGCCATCTAGAGCAACTATGTCTTTTAGATAATGTGCCTGTTATGAATTGGTGATATATAAATAAAATTGAATTGTCTCGGAGGTGTTTGGGGCCAAGTACAATAACTTCGATTTTGTCAGTTTAACATCAGAAAATTGCAGGTCATCCAGGTTTTTATGCCCTTAAGGCATGCTTGAAGTTTAGCTAACTGGTTAGTTACATCTGGCTTGATCGATAGATTGGAATTGGGTATCATCTTCATAACAATGGGCGCCTACCATTGAGTCTGGTTCTGCTCGAGGTTTCTGCCTCTTAAAAGGACGTTTTTCCTCGCTACACTCGCCAAGTGCTTGCTCATGGTGGGATTTGTTGGGTCGCTGTAAATAATATAAAAGTTAATAATAATAATAAGAGTATGTTCTAGACCGGCTCTATAGGAAAAGTGCAATGAGATTACTTCTGTTATGAATTTGCGCTATACAAATAAAATGTAATTGAATAAATATCAGCTGCAGTTACTTTGCAGATTAAAATTTTATAAACAAAATTTATGATCATCTTATAAAATATGGGGCATTGTCATAGATTAAACAACCCATCAGTATAAATGTAATCAATTCTAATATGAAAATGCTGCTTACAATTTTAATGCATCAATTATAATAAATTAATTAATCGGTAATGGGTGAATGTTTCCCCTCTAAAATCGGTACTGTCTCGAAAATCCCATATCGGTCGGGCTCTAGCTTTCTGCACTGGGATGCTATTATCTTCCGTCTCCCAGCTTCACCATTCCCAGCAGCTCATGTCAGCTAGAGCCTTTGGCACCGGGATGCCAGCGCCCCCCGCTGCCTACCTCCAGTAACCACAGCAGCCCGCTTTTGCAGGGGAACCTGACGCAAGGATGCCAGCACCCCCTGTCACCTACTTCCAGAGACATGTGGTGCCCCGTCTCACCCAGCCTCTTCCTGCTCTATTTCCGCCGACACTAAGCCAAATTCCTCCTCACCCCATGCTGCACCAAATGCCAATTTCTTTCCCTCCTAGGTCACCTCAAATTCGCCTACGTATCATTCTCCAAGGATGAGCCGTTATCTCTCACTTACTGTCATTCGCTCTCCATCTTTAGTGAATAAACTAACCATTCTATTTTCCTGGGCAGTCCAAGCCATGCTGAACTCCGTGTTTGGTTCAATCTTCTCGCCAAATGGAACGGGATCATCTTCTACGACGTACAACTGATTCACCCACACGACATCCATTTGTACACTGACCCTGCTCCTTCTGTCAAGGAGGTTTTTACAGGGGGGTTTCTACAGTGGAAGATGGTTCGCAGTAGAATGCCCCTGGAGCTCACAAGTGAACGCCACGTCGCTCCTCCACTCTCTTTGAAATCTACCCCATAATGGCTGCAAATATTCCGTGGGGCCATGAACAGTCCCTCAAGTCCATTCTCGTATATTTCGACAACCTCGCAGACGCAGACATAATCAACAAAGTTTGCTCCAACGCCCAATCTATCATACCGTTTGTCATATGCACACCTAACATGGCAGTCTGTTACACACCTATATATTCTCCGCGCAGCTCATGTTCCCAGTCATTTCAACGCTATCACTGACTCTTTCCTGTTTTCTCATTTCAGAAGTTCAGAAGCTCGGCCCCTCCGGGGGGATATCATCAACAGCATATCACCCTCAGCTGTCTCGTTATACTTGCCTTCGATCTCGCAACCATGTTGCTGTATCTATGCCCATTTCGTGATGGCTATTAAAACACAAACCATCAAAAGTTTACTCAAGCGGCTTTAGCTTCTGTAAACTCCTAACCGGCAGGCCGGGTCTGGCCTCCAGCCATCCTTCATTTCTCAGAGGACTTCTTCGTCAAGAGCCAGCTCAAGTCCTTGCCACCTTCCTTTTATCGCAGACTTGCTGTCATGTCTGCATCCACACCATCTGCTCTGGATACAGCATCCCCCGTGTTGCTCCACCTGTTGAAGCCATTGAAGCCAACCTCTACCTTTCGCTTCGACCCACGCCGTCACGCCTGCATTCCGGCTTGTCTAATTTCTCAGACAAAACCATGGTATTTACTTTAAGCGAAACAAAACTAATCAATCCAGTCAGCTTACACACGACTTTTACTTCAAAGTCCAATTACTGCTGAATCCTTTCGAGTTCCTTCCAAACTGCTTGCAATTCCAGAAATCCCAGCATAACCATGAGAGATTCTCTATTTATCTCTGAGTCTCGAAAAATGGCTACTCGATTCTGGTTCCACCAGCTCTTCCGCCACATTCTCTCCTTGTCCAGCATTTCTCCCATCCAGTACTCTGGACACAACTTCAGAATTATAGCTGCCACTACGGCTCCCACAATGGAATCCCCCGAGCACATAATGCAAATCATTGGCTGATGGTCCTCTCAAGCATATCACTGCTACATTTGTTCAGATCTCAAAGATCTCAGACCCGCTCAATCTTGTCTCAAGTAACTGGAGGCTTTTGGGGGTCTGTCGTGCCTGGGTGCTACAGCGGATTCCCCACTGAAGCTTCCCCACAACGCAGCAACAGACCGAAGAAGTACATGGGTGGGCCTTGCTAGTGAATCTACCATTCTTTATCAATGCTCACAATATGAAACAAAGTTTAAGTAAGCTAACCATGAACAGTCAACTAAAACCTGCTGTGATTAATGTTAGTTACTTGCGTAACACTGGCAGAGCCATATGACAATAGTGCAGGAAGACAATTTTCTTTCTCAGAGCATAATGCTCTCTAAGTAACTTGACACTGCCTGTTTATGGTTTGCAAGTGGCTATGGTATCAACATAACATTAGCCATGCATGCCAGCAAATAAAAGCAAATATAGCTATTCGCTACTGTTAGCCTCTTATCTGCTGCACTGTCCGCTGCTTTCTCGCTTTCAGATAGATAGGGAATTGCAGTGAAGTTGTTAACGCTTCTTTCACTGGTGACTTTGTATGTGAGGGCACATAGACGGAAATGTTAGAACACTTTCATGAAGTTGAAACCTTTGCCTTATAAATAATAGTCCTCCCTCCGACCCTGCTCACTCTACTTTCTCCGTTTTCATTGCAGTGTGCTCTTTAGCAGTCAGCTCCCCCTGCTGTCCATAAGGTGCCTCTGCGCCCCAGCCGTTTCAAACCCTCCCTCCAGCCTTTGGGCCACGCCTCCTCATTTACATACATAATCTTTTGTTTTTGTTAATAAATAATTAACAATTTTTTAACAATTTGGACTTTCAAATTTGTAATTATGACCAAAAATATCCTCCATAACTATTGTGTGACACATGAAATGTGAAAACAATGAAAACCAGTAGAACTCCAATTTATGATTCAGTTGCAAGGATGAGAGAATTCTATGAGCTTTGGGCATTTGAAATGCTCTCTTCTTTGAGCTGAATTACTCAGGACTTTTCTTTACTCTGTTCAGGCTCGGAGGAACCGTGAGATTGCCATCCTGCAGAGGAAAATTGATGAGGTGCCGAGCCGGGCCGAGCTGACCCAGTATCAGAAGAGATTCATTGAACTCTACAGCCAAGGTGGGTTCCTCCTCAATATCTGGTCTAACCAGGGTTTGTGCTCAGAAAACATTTTATGTGCCATTCTCAAACCATAAATGGATGACACTAAATGTCTCACACAAAGACATTAAATCTTGTGCCTTTCAGTTGCTGCAACACACAAAGAGACCAAGCAGTTCTTCACTCTGTATAACACATTAGACGACAAGAAGGTTTATCTGGAGAAGGAGGTAAGTAACCACAGCACTCAGTTGTTAGCAACACAGGAACTAATTGCCAATATAATGCCAGGGTCTGGTAGAATTTGGCTTTGAATTTAGATTTGTCTGTAATTTTAGCAACTCTGTCCAGTTGGAGTATTGATATAGTTGACACATTAAACAAATAAATGGTGAAAGCCACCAGCAGACAAATATATGTTCTTAATAATAATGAGAAAGAAATGTGCTTTAATTTCTGTAGGTGAATCTGCTGAATTCCATTCACGACAACTTCCAACAGTAAGTATAATACACTTGCCTGTTGTATGTTTGTAAAATAAAACACTGATATATTTTATGTGATAGTATAGTAGAGACTACAAGTTTGTTTTCCTGTCACCTGTATGGTCTGTCAGTGTGTCTCTTAGTTTTGTTCAGTGAATAAGCTCTAAACTGCTGTACTGTTGTCCAGGGCCATGTCGTCTTCAACAGCCAAGGAGCAGTTCCTCAGACAGATGGAGCAAATAGTGGAGGGAATCAAACAGAGTCGCATCAAGGTATAACTCTCTTAAAGGATAATTCTGCTTTGTACAACTTGGGTTTTATTTTCATAAAATTGGCTATTATTTCTATGGTTATGAAAGACACTGCACTCACCAAGTTAATTGTTGCGATCTGGGAACATGGCGACATTGCTGAAGAGAATGAAGCAAGAAACACAAGCAGTCAGACGATGAGACAGGTGTCGCAGCATAATAAAGCGAAATTATCCAGGGGCCAAGTCTTTCAACACAAGTTGCCATGTGTGTGACACCTGCTTCCTGCACGTCTGCTTTTCTAGATGGAGAAGAAGAAACAGGAGAACAAAATGAGGAGAGATCAGCTGAACGATGAGTACCTGGAGCTGCTCGACAAGCAGAGGCTTTACTTCAAAACTGTTAAGGACTTTAAAGAGGTGAGAAAAACAATGTATCAACTTGTGCTTTATTAGTTATGGATGAACTAAAGGTAATAGGTAAATGGACTGTACTTGTATAGCGCCTTTCTAGTCTTCTGACCACTCGGTACCCTCATTGATATAAATGGGGGACAAAGTATTGAAACACCTCAACACAGTAACGCAAACTACATCCTCCAAAATGATCATAAAGTTTAATCAACACCTCTCTGAAACAGTTTCAGCAAAAACATTATAACCTTATAACACTATAAGGTAGGATTTATTGCAGGACTGTTGTATTAGACTACATTAGTTTTAGCTAGATGTACCTAATAAACTGGATACTATGTATCAACTGTTTGGAGACCAAATGATAATAATAATTTGCAGTGTCAGTATAAAATTACTCCATATTTATGTGATGAATGTGACAACCAGAGTTGCGCTACACAAATATCTGCAGTAGGGGTGTGCCATATCATATAGTTCACGATAATACCAGTATAATTTTTAATATGATTAAAAAAATCATATCGTGATAATGGCAACATTGCGACTTGTTGACGTAATGATGTCGTACTGTTATGCACAACAACAACAAGCATGGCTGAAAGTGAAAGTAACATTGCTACCAGCTCTGCGGTGGAGGAGTTGGTTCCAAATGGGAGCTACTTCAGTAGTGGAAGTAGTTTGTGCGTGGCTTAGTGGTAGAGTGGGTCGACCACCAATCGGAAGGTCAGCGGTTCAATCGGCTTCCCCCAGCCCACATGTCGAAGTGTTCTTGGGCAAGACACTGAGTTAATTTCCTTGAACCGATGAGCAGTTAGCATCTGCCATCAGTGTATGAATGTGTGTGAATGGGGTGAATGTGATATGTAGTGTGAAGCACTTTGAGTGGTCGGAAGACTAGAAAGGCGCTATACATTTACCAGTTACAAAACATCAAGCAGTGTTTCCCAAACATAGACCAGGTACATTAACGGCGTCATCCGCGATTGATTAACTAGTGGACAATCTCCCCTCGCTCTACCCTTGCGGTCTACTGACAATCGTACATGTTCTGCAGAGAAACCCATGCCGTTGTTTAGTAAAAGCTTGCAAGTGCACTTGTTGGTGCCGATGTAATTCGGTACCACGTTGGTGTCGATCATTTTGCTGATGGACTCACGGGTGAAAAAGTCCAAAAGGTGAGTTGTGTTTTTTGGGGCGACTTCATAAAACATACTAAAGCATACTGCTGACGAAGAAAGTCAACACATACAGGGAGGCAGGGTAAGCCGGTGTGTGTGTGTGTGTGGGGAAAAGAGAACTGAAGGCAAAAACAAGGTGAGCAGATTAAAGTAGTTTGTGAGTAAACACTAAAATAAGGTGGAGGATTAAATAGAATTTAAAATGGTGAAATAAGAGATATCTAATCTATCTAATCCATCTGCAAAAGTGTTTGCCCCCTTTCTAATTTCTTATTTTTTTGCATGTTTGTCACACTTAAATGTTTGAGATCATCAAACAAATTTAAATACTAGTCAAAGATAACACAAGTAAACACAAAATGCAGTTTTTAAATGAAGGTTGTTATTGTTAAGAGAAAACAAAATCCAAACCTACATGGCCCTGTGTGAAATAGTGATTGCCCCCCTTGCTAAAACATAACTGTGGTTTATCACACCTGAGTTCAATTTCTCTAGCCACACCCAGGCCTGATTACTGCCACACCTGTTCTCAATCAAGAAATCACTTAAATAGGACCTGCCTGACAAAGTGAAGTTGACCAAAATTACCCCAAGAGCGCAGCGACAACTCATCCAAGAGGTCACAAAAGACCCCACAACAACATCCAAAGAACTGTAGGCCTCACCTGCCTCAGTTAAGGTCAGTGTTCATGACTTCACCATAAGAAAGAGACTAGGCAAAAATGGCCTGCATGGCAGAGTTCCAAGACGAAAACTACTGCTGAGCAAAAAGAACATTAAGGCTCGTCTCATTTTTGCCAGAAAACATCTTGATGATCCCCAAGACTTTTGGGAAAATACTCTACTGACGAGACAAAAGTTGAACATTTGGATGGTGTGTGTCCCATTACATCCGGCGTAAAAGTAACAGCGCATTTCATAAAAAGAACATCATACCAATAGTGAAATATGGTGGTGGTAGTGTGATGGTCTGGGGCTGTTTTGCTGCTTCAGGACCTGGAAGACTTGCTGTGATAAATGGAACCATGAATTCTGCTGTCTACCAAAAACTCCTGAAGGAGAATGTCCGGCCATCTGTTCATGACCTCAAGCTGAAGCGAACTTGGGTTCTGCAGCAGGACAATGATCCAAAACACACCAGCAAGTCCACCTCTGAATTGCTGAAGAACAAAATGAAGACTTTGGAGTGGCCTAGTCAAAGTCCTAACCTGAATCCTATTGAGATGCTGTGGCATGACCTTAAAAAGGCAGTTCATGCTCGAAAACCCTCCAATGTGGCTGAATTACAACAATTCTGCAAAGATGAGTGGGCCAAAATTCCTCCACAGCGCTGTAAAAGACTCATTGCAAGTTATCGCAAACATCTGATTGCAGTTGTTGCTGCTAAGGGTGGCCCAACCAGTTATTAGGTTTAGGGGGCAATCACTTTTTCACACAGGGCCATGTAGGTTTGGATTTTGTTTTCTCTTAATAATAACAACCTTAATTTAAAAACTGCATTTTGTGTTTACTTGTGTTATCTTTGACGAATATTTAAATTTGTTTGATCTGAAACATTTAAGTGTGACAAACATGAAAAAAAAAAAAGAAATCAGGAAGGGGGCAAACACTTTTACACACCACTGTGTGTGTGTATGTATGTATGTATGTATGTATAAAAAAACTTCATCCTTCACCCTCCGCGGGTGGTCTCATCCTTTGAGCTCGGGTCCTCTACCAGAGGCCTGGGAGCTTGAGGGTTCTGCGCAGTATCTTTGCTGTTCCTAGTACTGCACTTTTCTGGACCGAGATGTCTGGTGTTCTTCCAGGGATCTGCTGTAGCCACTCCTCCAGTTTGGGGGTCACTGCCTCGAGTGCTCCGATGACCACGGGCACCACTGTTGCCTTCGCCTTCCAAGCCTTCTCCAGCTCTTCTCTCAGCCCTTGGTATTTCTCTAGTTTCTCATGTTCCTTTTTCCTGATGTTGCCATCACTTGGTATTGCCACGTCAACCACACCGGCTTTCCTCTGGTGTTTGTCCACCACCACGATGTCTGGTTGGTTCGCCTTTACCATTCTGTCAATCTGGATCTGGAAGTCCCACAGGATCTTGGCTCGGTCATTCTCTACCACCTTTGGAGGTGTTTCCCACTTTGACCTCGGGGTTTCCAGTCCATACTCCGTGCAGATGTTCCTGTACACTATGCCAGCCACTTGGTTATGGCGCTCCATGTATGCTTTTCCTGCCAGCATCTTACATCCTGCAGTTGTGTGCTGGATTGTCTCAGGGGCCTCTTTGCACAGCCTACACCTTGGTAGATCTCGGCCTCTATTGCTCTGGTGCTCAGGGACTGCTCCTGTGCAGCCATGATGAGTGCCTCTGTGCTGTCCTTCAGTCCGGCCCGCTCTAGCCATTGGTAGGATTTCTTGATATCAGCCACTTCAGTTATGTTCCGGTGGTACATCCCATGTAGGGGTTTGTCCTCCCATGATTGTCCCTCCTCCAGCACCTCTTCCTCTGTTCCCCATTGCCTGAGACATTCACTGAGCACGTCATCTGTTGTGGCCTTATCTTTGATGTACTTGTGGATCTTGGATGTTTCATCCTGGATAGTGGCTCTCACACTCACTAGTCCACGGCCGCCTTCCTTATGGCTAGCGTACAGTCTCAGGCTGCTGGATTTGGGATGGAACCCTCCATGCATGGTGAGGAGCTTTTGTGTGTGTATATATAGAGAGAGATTAAATAGATATCTATAGAGAGAGAGATAGATACACCCTGGCATCTATCTATCTGTCATATTGTCGAATATCGCAGAATTACCCTGAAATATCGGGATATTATTTTAGGGCCATATCGCCCACCCCTAATTGCAGTTTAAAACCAGACCAAAGCTGTTTTTTATACCAATATCGATATTTGCCCGTATATCTTCCAATATTCTTTTTTTAACGTAAACTTATAACATGAACAAACATTAGGATCAAGATGTGTACTGAGGGGGACATTTTACAGTGTAAAAATCAACTTGTCCGTGCTTTCTGGAGGACACTCTTTCTGAACTACCTCAAACTTTCTATCTTTGTCATTTCTGTCCCGCAAGTTCTTGTCACTTATCAGCTGACACATATATCAGTATCGATATGTATGTGATAAGATAAAATCTCGATATCAGACATGCCGATGTATCGGTCGACTCTATTGCAGACCCTTGGAATCATTGATGCATTAACATGTAAGCAGCAATTTAATGTTGAAACCAACTCCACTGGTGGAAAATATGCGTATTGGTCAAGTGACCATAGAATTTATTGGTTAGAAGATATCAACAAAAATGTATCATGATTACATCACAATGCATCATCAATTTGTTGACCTCAGATAAAACCCCGTGTATGACTGCTGATGAAATGTTTTGGGGGGGGTTTGTCACCAGGAGTGTCGGAAGAACGAGATGCTGCTGTCTAAGCTGAGAGCTAAAGGAGCCTCTTAGCCCTGGTATGACTGTTGGTAAACTATTTGTTTTTTGATGTAAATGAAATATGTAATCTATATGAGCTAAACTGATCACTGATTAACTGTACCTGTATGGAGTTTTTCTTTTAACATTCCACACTTTGTTTCATCATTCTTCTAATACAGTTGTAAACCAACACTTGTGACTTGCATCTAAAACCCTGTGAGAAGAGTCGACATTACATTTACACTGTGCTCTTCACATGTGCCAAATCCAGCTGACAAAAACAGAAATTGTTCAAGTCAAAAGAAGCGCATTAGTGTTTCACATATTTTGGCATAACCTTCCTGTGGTGTGATTACAGCCCCACTAACAACCACATTGATCGCAAATTACCAACCAGTTTCTTAACATCTGGTCAGTCAGTCAATTCCTCTCAAAGAAAAGTGTTGAATTTCAAAATGAACAATATGTAGAAGCCCCGAAACAAACCTATAAATCATGACAATGTGTGTTTAATATCTGACAAATTTTGCACTTTGGGACTGTACAAACAGGTAGCTTAGACATCAAATATAATCATAATTGGACATTTACTCTACACATTTAAAGCTGTACTAGACAGCTGCAATAGTTGTAAAAAAAAAATAAAAAAAATTACATCATGTTGATCATAAAGTGGTGCTGCAACAGAGATGCTAAAAGAGATGACAAAAACAATTTCAAAGTGCCTGAACATGTTGTTTGCTGATGTTATGTTATAGGATTTTTTATGAACTAGTCCTTAAATTTCATTGTAACATACTGAAGTGTGAAGTTTCCCTGTGCAGCTTTAAATGTCGCTCTTTGTATGTAAAGTTCTTTGCCAATGACGCTGTTCTGATGTGCCTCTGAAGTTTGAATTCGCCTCATGTCTTAGATTTGCATCTGTCACCATCCGATGACCATGTACAACCAGTATTTAATGAATAAAAGAATCTTTCTATTAACGATCTAAATGCTGTTGCTGTTACTCATCTCAGATAGGATGTTTTGTCAGACACCATGTGCTGATTGAAAACGGCGTACTATCAGAAGTCACCAGAGTATTGTCACATCTCCTGCGTATCAGCAAAGCACTTCAAATCTCCTGCCAAATAAACATCTGTTCTAACACAGCAACCAAGATTCCCACCAGTCCTGAGAAATCCTGGAAAGTGTATACCAGACAAAGAATTTGATAAAATTGTACTCACTAACTCAAATCAACGGGCATATCCCAGGATATATTTCAGGATTTATTTCACAAATGTGTTGAATCAGATGGTGATTAACCCAGCAGGGTGAACAACAGCTTAAACATATTTTTTTTACTTAACACCTGGGCTACAGTGGGAACATTAAGTGATGCAGTGACAAATGAAAAAGAAAAGCTTGTAAACTACAACCAGCAACTTCTATTGACAAAACAATCTCACCACGAGGTCCATTTAGTTGCTGCTCTGTAGCTTTCAATCGTATCATACAATCTTCCTTAAAAGAGAAGAGTACTCCACATATTTAGCATTGCACTCCTATAACATTGTCAGACTCACAATGGACGGTTTAAGAAAAAAGGATAAAAATTGATGCAGTAGAATCAGCGATGTTGCCTTTCTTTATTCTACACATTCTTCTTCCTCATCAAAATCTGGCACCTACATTACCCTTAATACAACTCAACTGCCGATAATTGGGTTGGAGATTCGGGTGTGTTATGCTAGTAGTGGCTAATATAGCCTCGAGCTGCTAGCCTCAAGCAGATATGAGGAGTGGGCTACAGATGTCTGTAAGCTCACTTCTTTCAACTCCACATCCCCAGATTTTTTTTCATTTTCAAACTTGTAGTCTTCAGCTGACGCTGACTCAAGTGACGTCGCTTGAGGCGATTTATCAGACTTCACACAGCTACCTCTGGAGACACAAAAGGCTTAATACATTTTTTTCACATATGCAGTAGTATTCCCCAACATCTGGAAACACACTTTGATGTGTAAAATCAGTGGAGTTTAACAGATGCATTTGCCCTGTTGTCATGGAATTGTAGATGTTCAAATTTCCATTTGTAATTTTCCATGTAACTTTAAAGAAGAAATTACATGTTTCCTCATACAAATGAAAATGTTGAATTCATGAGCAATAAAACACATTCTTATATTTCAGTTCCTTACTTGGTCTGGTATTAAATAGAAGTCTATATAAAAGCCCCAGAACAATCTTGTGATGAGATTTAAAGATCAACTACTTTGTTTTCTACAGTCAATCTCAACATCTGTTTTGTTTTTTGGACAGCATTACTTAATTTTTAACCTGTTAGTGTGTCATCATGTAACCTACATCACCCTATTTACACCATAAACACATTATATAGACAAAGGTATGTGACCCTTTCCTGTATCAACATGACAGTATCCCCCGTGCACAAAGCCAGGTCCATAAAGAAATGGTTTTCCAAGTTTGGTGTGGAAGAACTTGACTGGCCTGCACATAGTGACCTCAACCCCATCCAACACCTTTGGGAACTGGAGCTCTGACTGAGCCATACCTTATCACCCAACATCAGTGTTGAACCTCACTAATGCTCTTTGCTGAATGGGAGCAAATCACTGCAGCCAGGTTCCAACATCTGGTGGAAAGCCTGAAACCAGAAAAGTGGAGGCTGTTATAGCAGTTGATTAATGGACATGGTTTTGACATGACATGTTCAACTATCACATATGAGTTCAGTGTTCAAGTGTCCACATACCTTTGGCCATGTAGTGTATTTGTCAGGCTGGAAAATACTGTAAAATTTCAAATAACCAAAACGTGACAAAGTTGAGGTTACCTTCCACAAGGTCCTTTAACGTATTTGTACGTGTGTATTATGAGTGTGTTTTTCTGCCTCTAAATATTTTCCTGCTCCCTTTATCAGCTTAGCTCACTCTCCAATCTCAGTGATTGTGATACTGAACAGACAGTTTGCATGTCTCTCGCCCGTCAGAGGCCTGATTGGGCGATATAAAAACATGTTCATGTACGCAGGCTACACCCAAACAGTAAAGTGTCAAAGTTTACCTGACTGTACTTTTCCCCCATCCTTAAGTGGTTGAAGTAACTGACTAGATCAGTTACAACAGGTGGAGAAGTTGTGTCAGTGAAAATACAACAGGCTGCTTTCTGCAGCAGCTTCTGAGAACATCACGTGTGTTAAGGCTGTTGTTGCAGGATTACTGATATGTCACTGATAATGATAGTGTACAGTTCAGTATCTCACTGTGTCCCTGTCAGTCAGTGCTTCAGTGTAGAAAGAGGCGTTAAGATAAAAGCAGGAAGTGTGTGTAGAGGGGATGAGCAGAGAAGGCAGTGGAGCTCAACAGAAGAAGAGGAAGAGGAGGCCTAACCTGGACCTGCTTGACAGACACAATCACTGTACCCATGACTGTGGCCCTTCGTCATGGCATGACTGTTTGTAGGATATCATTGCTTGGTCTGCTGGCAGGTGTCTGATGTGTTTCACTATGAATGTTTTCTTGCTGCTGCTGCCTGGCTTCCCGCTGTTCCTGGTTTGCAGTGTGTGTGATCAACTGGTGGGAGCAAAGAAACAAGAACCAGTGGTTTCACTGGAGGACCACGGCTCTCGCCTCCAAGGCCTATGGAAGCTGCACATGAGGGACACCCTGCTAAAAGGAAAAGGTGAGCGAGCACCTGGGAAACTTAAAAAAAAAAAAAAAAAAAAAAAAAAAAGTTTTACTTTGCTCCCAGAATGGAAACAGAAGTTCTCTTGATTTACATAAAAGGTATTTACCCCAAATGTTTTGTTCTTTTCTTTGTTTCAAGTTGCCAAAATCTACACCACCCATTGTTACATCACTAGACAGTGTTATGTGGTATGAAAACATGGTGTTGAGGAGAAATGTCGAAGACAAAAACGTCACTGTAGTTAATAATGATTAAACTTGGATATTGCACAAACAGTCCTACCAAATGCTTACTTAAATGTCCAGTATGCAGGATTTAGTGGCATCTAGCGGTGAAGTTGCAGTTTGCAACCATTTGAATACCGCTCGTCTCATCCTCCCATTCCAAGCATGTAAGAGAAACTACGTTGGCTGGCCGGATGGATACATGGAAGGCCGTTTCTAGAGCCAGTGCTTGGTTTGTCCGTTCTGGGCTACATGGAAGGCCCTCTGTAGATAAAAACGGCTACTCTAAGATAATTAAAAACACAACGATTCTTATTTTCAGGTGATTATACATTAATGAAAACATACTTATAATATTCCATTTCTCCCAATAGCTCCTCCTAAATGTTACACACTGGACCTTTTAAGGATTGACTTGACATTAAACAATAATAATAATAATTTTATTTTTATATATATATATGATAGCACCCTGAGTTTGTAATATTAATTCCCTAGTTTAGTTAGAACGTTATCCCTATTTATTTCCTATTTTTGAATGCAATTCCCTCCCTTATTTCTATGGCTTCATTATGGTTATCTTAATATGTAACACAAATCACAATACAACTATGCCCCCAAACTAACGCAACTTTATTAATTAAAGAGGGGAAATGATAATGTTAAGGAAAATAAAGGTTTACACAAAAATGAATAACAATCTATGAAAAAAGCAGATCTTTCACATAAAATAAACAAATTATTATTCACACAGCTAAATCTTATTTTTGCCCCTTAACCTTCTTGTGTTACTATATTTCATCTCTTACACATGTCAGCGAAGTACACTGCAACCTATTTATTTTATTTTTAACAACCTAATTATTTTCTATTTATTTATACTTGTTTACACTGAACATAACACATTTTTACTGGCCAAAACACAAAAATGTGACTAGTTGACTAGCTAGATCATAATGATATTTAGGGGCAGATTAAATTGCCAAAGTGTACACACACACACACACACACACACACACACTGTCATGGCTTACTGGGACACTCAAATAGAACAGAACCATTGTTAATCTTATTACTTACACCTGTGCTCCTCCGGCTTAAATCAAAATGTCTGCTGTAAAAAAAATAAATAAATTGTTTTCTAATTGTCTATTGCATACCAAGGCAAAAGGATTTAGCGGAAATGATGTATGCGCACACTGAATGTGATGCGGAAAGACAACATTCAGTCGTAATTCAGTTGTTGGCTGTCTTTTTTTTTTAGTCTTCTAGCCCATGGTTTGTTTGACAGAGCAGCTGCTCGAAGCATGTTTGCTGCATGTTAAATGCACTTGCCATTACCACCAGTAACCACAGGTGTCACTGAATCAACCAAGACTGAAATCTTAAAGGACAGTTATTCAAGTCAAGTTATTCAAGTCACATTTATTCAAGTCTGTCTTAATACAGTACTCGCACCTCACATGTACATTCAATGTTTCATTCCTCACCTGTATAATGGCCTCCACTGTCCTCATTCTATGTTAAAACTCATTCTAAAGTTCAGCTGAAGCTAATACGAGTTGTTAGCAGTCTGATTTAGCCAAATTAGCTTAAGCTGGACTTCAGAACATTTTTGCACAGAACCAGGACTCTCTTTTGATCCAGTATGAACAAGAGGAATGATTACAATAACATGGCATCTGAGTGTTATATAAAGATAGATCTGAAAAAATCCTATCCTAATCTTTTGCGCAGTTTGAGAACTGATGGGAATTCCTTCAGAAATATTTTTTGCAACAACACTGCAAGATGCGCTCATATTATTTTCTGTATTTATTACATGACAAGAAATGCAGACTTTGTCAGAAGAGAATCAATCTGTTTTCGGTATTTCCTCCGGGAGAAAACCTTCCGGTAGGACAACTACTTGTCAAAGTGTCATCTATTCCAAATAACCAATCATCTCTGTAATGCAGGTTCTAGTCCTCATCCAATAAGAGAAGGAGTCAAACAGCAGCTTCTCTACTGCCGTGTTGGGATTGGCTACCATCTCCAGATTCTGCCCAGTGGCTCAGTGGGAGGCATCCACAAACCCACTGAGTACTGTGAGTTCAGTCCACACATATGACCCCCTCATCCTGTTCATGTCTTAATGTTTTGATTTTCAGAAACCTGCATTGTTTACATTCTGTATATTCATTGGTTGGCAGTATTTTTGTTTGTTTTTTACTTGAGATATGGCCAATATTTTAGACCCAGTTTTTATGTGAAAATACATCCAAGCCTTTATGCATTACTTTACCCTGCATTTCTCCATCTCCTCAAGGTTGGCTGAAGGTGTTTGCTATGAAACATGGAGTGGTGGGAATCAGAGGAGTCAAGAGTGGCTTGTACCTCTGTATGAGCAAAGAAGGACTGGCATATGGAGTGGTATGTGTCCCTCTGCACAGCTCACACCAGTAATACAGCATGGTTTAAATATCTTGTGTATGCGTGTTGAGAGAAAAAGTGTGCACTTTAGACATGGGTCAAACTGTGTTATATAAGTGTGAATTTATGATAGACTTTCCTCACTAAACACTAAGTACAGGGCTGCATAAAGAAACCAAAAACTAATCAAATAATATTAAATGTCTTCCTGACTGTCTTTTCCAGGAGCAGTTTTCTGACGACTGTCTGTTGAAGGAGAACCTGGAGGAGAATCACTACACCACCTACTCCTCTCTGTCTCACCCAGGCCTCTATCTGGCTCTTTCCCACAAGGGAAAGCTCAGGAAGGCCAACAGTGTGGGCCGCCACCAGTCCTGCACCCACTTTCTACCTCGGAGGACACCGTGATCAGGGTCCACTAACAGCCATCTTTTTCATAATTGGAGCCAAATTAGGAATATGGTTGCTTGTGAGAAAAGCATAGACTTGAAATTGGCCTCCACGTAGCGACTGGGCCTAAGACGAGAGAAGAGGAAAAACAAACTACTAAAACTAGTACCATATCCAAGAGACAAATTGGTGGGATTCTTTGGAGATTTACTTACCATACGTAAAGGCAGTGAACTTAGCTCAAACGTTACGTCACACTCATCCACTCATCCTGCAACTACTCATCTTGCTCAAACAACATGACGCAGCCTGAGTCTGAGGATCATTCAACAAACAAAAGCTCTGATAAGCCCACTGTACACTACCTGCTCAGCACCAAACAGCAGACAGTTAGTAGTGAGGGTAAGTTGTAGTTACGAGCCAGATATTTTTTTCAGGAGTTGGTAGAGACCAAAACAGAGCTCAAATCAGAGTGAATAATGGACTTACATTCATCAGGTGGGCAGAGACACGACTCCAAATGAATGCTAATGCTGCTGTGTCTGCTAGATGCGTATAGCCAACTGTTTGTTAACATGTAAGCTACAACAACTTTATGAGGTGATAATATGTCAATGTTGTGGTTACAGCTTGTTCCGCTTACGTCTTATGAATTGACTTTCAGTCTCCACAAAGTCACTTACCTGAAACTCTGTGAAACTGTCCACTAAACGTGAAGACTTTTGTTAAGTAGTGGGAATTATAATACAGAATCCTGTGTATTTCAGAAATATTGATGACTAGATGAAATCGACTGTTACAGCATTGGGTTTGACCATTGTGAAAAAGAAAATGCCTTTAAAAATGTAAAAAACAAAACAGAAAATAAGTCGTTTATCGTTTCTGTACCTTATTAATCATATAATCATATTTATTTTGTTTGTATAGTTTTATTTATTTTGTTTTAGAATGCACTGCAGTGTTAATTAAAACATCTCTCTTTTATAATCATATTGTGTTGAAGTAGTCTGTTGCAAGGTGGACTGGATCTTTAAATAATCAAACTTTACACAAATTCTGAAGGGGGAAACAGTCATCAACAGACAGAAGTTAGCAGACGCGCTAGCCTACTGAAATAGCCATCAGCTAGTTTGACGTTAGCCAGGCTAACTAGCTTACTTGGCAGGGAATGTAATGTAGTTCTTAACATCTGCTTGCTGCTCCTCTACCCTTTTTTTCCTTAGAAATTGCTTTGTCAGAAAAAGTTGCTCTTTGGCCCCCTCCACTGGTATTTAACTCAATCAATTACAATGTTTTTGCATTGGCATGTCTGGCTCCTAGAAATGTTGTGATGATGTGAAAAACTGAAAAAAACTTTTTGCTAAGCTGAATACCTGCGAATTATTTCAGTATTCAGGCTGACCAATAATATGACTTCATTTCATTGGGGCATAAAGTAGGTTGAACTTCAACCAGTTTTTTTTTGTTTTGTTTTTTTAAACAAACAACTCTTGCATCGTGTCCTAACTGAATGCAACGCGAGCGAGCGTCAGCGACAGAATCAGTTAAATTGCATTGTTTCCTATTGGAATGTCCTAACTGGCCGCAAGCGCCGCAGCACGCGCAGCGTGATGAACTTTTGTCGGACGCCCTGTTTCAATTTATTCCTGTCGCTCGCGTGAAAGTAGGGCTACAAACGTAACTAGTTAGCAAGTACTCACCCATCTTTTACGTGTGCGGTTAACCTCTCCAGTCTGATCTCGAGCGCACAGCTAATAGGTACACGGTTTGTTTACATGACAACAGATGTGCATCTTTAACGGTTCAGTGTGGACAGAGAGCGTCCGATGTTACGTGATGCGACGCGATAGTCGGACGCTCGCATTCAGTTAGGACACGGTGTTACTTACACCTAGTGGTGTCTTGCCACGCAGCAAGGTTTAGTTTTATTTGCCCAGGTTTTTAGGCATGAGATTTCTGTCTTGTCCCCAATATAATCAAGGTGAATACTATTTAATTTGTGATACTCACAACATTGAATAACTATATTAGAAAAATTCAACAGGAATGTATCTTTACAGAAACAAAGTCACTCTCTACTTTCTGCTGAAGAAATAGTCCCTCTGAAAATAAATGGAAGTTTCCACTGCTTTAAACCAACACCGTTGAAATTTAATTCACCTTTATATATTGGGATAGCAGGAGCAAATATCTCCAAACCTTGTCACATAAAACCAGAACTATCTGCGTGGCTCTGGGTGAACCGACCCTTTAAAACATTTTAAAAAGATATTTGACTTATACTATAGTACCTGTGTATAGGTGTTTTTGCAGAAAGCAGCTGGACAGTGAAGCCACTGGACAGTGTCCAGGCAGTGACCAGCAGCTTCCCTACTCCTCCAACTACCTGCCCACACTGACTCCCTGGACACTTTGGGGATACTTGAGTATGTAATCCTACCCACAGAGTGGGAGGTGCCGGGTTACCTGATACCCCCTCCGAGTGGCAGCACTCACCTGCTCAGGTGTCTCTTTGTACCAAAGTGTAGGCACTGCAGGAGGGGACAGAGAGGAAGGAGACAGAAAAAGGGAGAGGGGAAAAGGGAGTTGTCAGCATATGGTATTAGACAAAACGCAGCTGAGCTTGGACAATGGCACAATGACGAAAAGCTTCGTAGAGATCAGTACGTTGGACAGAACTTGGTCAAACCCTTACTACCATTTTCTCTCTTTTCTCTGTCGATGTCATCTCAACTTATCCCACTGTTTCTCATCTATTTTTTGCAGATCCTGTTGCCAACACTGCTGCTCCCCCAACAGTAAGTGGACAAAATATAGTCTATGAAATTAGTGCTGAAACAATTACGGTAGTTGATAGACAGAAAGTTCTTTAGATAGATGGTTAAATCAGAAGGTAAATTTAAAGCAGATAAGTGAAGGATCGGAATCATATTCTTGTGTTAAGGACGTGCAACAGGGACAATGGTTAGACATATTGTTCCACAATGTAAGGTCCCCTGCATGGTTTTTGCACTGTTGTTTTTGCTTTAAGGACCCACTACAACAGATAACGATTAACAGAGAACACAACAGAACACGTATGTATTAACAAAATTTTAAAAATCACTGACATATTACATCACGCATTGCTACGAATGATAACAATGAACAGCTATAGCGGTAGTGACAGAGGTAAAACGAAACAGTGTTGCTGTGATAGCGTGAGTATTGATGGGGGCAAACCTGTAAATAAGACTGTGTGGGTGTGGAAAAGAAAAAAGAGAGGTGGAGGAGAACAATAAACTAGATAAACTAAAGTGGGGGAGAGATTGGGGGTGAGGGTAAGTTGTAGTGGGAGTTTGAGTTCACATTAGCTCTACAGCAGCAGAAGGGACGAGTGCAAAGGTCATACCAGAGAAGGGGAGCAGGGGCAGGGAGGTCTAGTTATTGCTCTTTGTAGAGGATATAGGCGAGGGTGTCCCTACCATAGGCCACACAGACCCTTCAGAGATGGCTGGCCAATGGGGGGGGCATCTTGTGTCCCACATTGAATAGACCCTCCAGGAGGGGGCCTGTTCGATGTAGGTTTCAGAGCTTGTTTTGGATGTAGTTAAATTTGGTTATTTTCTCATTCATCTCAGCACCATTTAGGTCCATCCTTGTCCCCTGTGACCCCAGGCCCGCCAAACAGTTGTAATCAGCTGGTGGTCAAACAGAAAAGTATTCTTTTGTCCAGAGAATACAATCTTGATATTGCTTTATCTGCTTTTTAATGGGTGACAGTTTTGAAGGTCCACTATAGAAAATATGTAAAACAAATGTCAAATGTACGTTAGTTAAGTTGTGGTAGCAGAGTTTTGGTGTTCCACCTCTGGGAATGCCATGCTGTCAAGGTATGTGAAGCCTTCATTTCAAAATAGAGAAACTTTAGTGTCCGTATTTAAACAGATGCAAACGTTCAGCATTGGAAGTTTACCTGGTTTTCTGTCGACCTTCTGCGTCAACCTTCCATTGCACATTGTACTGTATGATATTGTAGTTTTCACTGTTGACACCTCCAGAAAGGACAAGAGCACAGCAGTGACCATGCTGAACCCTTCAACATCTTCCTTTTCACTGGGTTAAACCCATATACTACTGGTTTACTGCAATTTATGAGATTTAGACATTTGAGATGTAAGTAGAGATTGGCCTTACAGTCATACCTTCAGCCCAAACATCTTTGTCTTTTGACAAGATGTTTGATCCCAAATACATCTCAGAAATACTGGATTGGATATCGTCTTCATATTTGTGTCTCTGCTATCACAAATTGCTCAGTTGATGCCACTTATTAAATAAATTATCAGCTGTTAGAGTCGTATGGATCATTTCCCTCTATCTTGCCCCCATTTAGGAACTTAAGACAGTGACACCTGAGCAACCGGACCCCTCCAGGATAGAGGTGATTTCGGTAACGGAGGAAGACCTGCCCACTGTCGAGACCCCCAACACACTCAATGTCAGCCCCCTGGGCAGCTTTGCTGCTGACCCCCAATCAGAGAACGATTCTGCCAAACCTGAAGCACCCCAACCTCCAACTGCACCCAGCCCGACCATGCCAATCACCAAGGTGCAGCCATTTATCCACGGTGAGACCCTGTGATGTTCTTGAGATAATAGTACAGCCTGAATCAATGGATATGAAGATTACTGCACAAAGGCAGAGTTACAGTAGTATCTGCTTGAAATGTGAGATGATGTGACTGACAAACTGTGTTATGAGGATAATAGTGCTAAATCTGTCCAGTTATATGTTCTAGCCTTTAGCTCTTTGTTCCTTGGCCCTGTTCACTTTCAGAAAAATTGTTTACTTACCATACCATCAATTCTGTGGGATTTTTATTCAGCTTTTAAGCTGCTTTTATTAGAGGTGAATGACTATTTGATCAATAATGAAGACGTTTACAGTTAGTTTAGCTGTGCGTAGAAACAAAATTGAAAAAGATGACGGAAAGTAAACTCTGCAATTCATTTTTTAACTAAAACACAGGGGTTTTAGAAACTCTCCTGAAGGGCAAAATACTAAGGAATCAGCATGACCAAAGAGCACATACAGTAAGTGAGCTGAGCAAAGTATGAATAGTGATATTATTTTCTTTAACAGATGTTTTAGGTTGCATTTACACTATACATATTTTTAGAGGGTTTATTTAAACTCCGAAGTCATGTTGGTTTGGTTAGAACGATATGAACACCGATATGTAGGTACCAAATAACTATATGAAAGCACCTGAATGTGGATTTTGTCCTCTTCTCAGTAGAGTGTGTTTTGGATTATCTAAGGATAAACTGGTCTTACTTTCTATTTTTCTTGTCAGAAAATCAAAAAACCTGAACTAACAATGAATGTATCCTACTAACAAATATTATAAGTGTGTATCCAAAGCCTGATGTGTCTTATTCCTCTGTGCCATAGAGCTCCATTGTTGTCAAAAAACGATTAACTATTATATATTTGTGAGTTTTCTTTAAACATTTACTTCTTCAATAGGAATGAATGGACTTGGAGTGCCACAGAACAAATATAAAGACACACTTAATAATATTTAAACACTGTAGATGTTCATAAACAATTTTCTCTCAATAGAGGATGACTGGGAGAAAAGCTGGAAGAACAGACTGCTGGCCCACCGCTTCGAGCTGCTAATCACTTCATGCCTCATCGTGGTGGTCGCTCTCGCTCTCGGTATCGGCCTCGGAGGTAAGGAGCTCAGCACTGTGTGAACTTTGTCCATTTGGCAATAATGGAGCCACTGTAGCATGGACTGCCTTTGATCAATATTTGATGCGGCCCTTACCTGTTATACGATTTAGATCCTGCCCACACAGTGCAGTCAGAATGCATGAGGTCACTGACACGTTAGTAGAAACTGCCCTTGTTACACAATTAGGCTACTTTTATTTAATTGGGCAGGAAAAAATTGGTTTGTGTGGGTTGTGATTATTTGGGCTACTTTTTTATACTATTTGGGCGGTTTCCACCAACAGGCTGTATTCCAATAAATCGGCCCCTTCTCTCATCCAAGTATGATTGAGATCAACACAGCACTGAATTCAGTATGCTCAGCTCATTACCCAATTACTGATAACTGATGACCATCAAAATGTAATGTTGAAAATTTAATTATTGTATTGTCTTCAAAAAAAGACCATCCTTTTCTAGATGTGAAGCAAGCCAGACGACATACTGCTGAGAAAGGCAATGGTCTTTTTTTAGTTTTTAGCGTTGTTACAAATGGGATTCAATCAATGGGATTTTGAATGGGGCTTTCTTAATTCTGGAACAGAACCCAGGAGTTTCGGTTTCACTTAGTCTCTCTATTCAGAGCTTAACAAGATATTTAAGGCTGACAAACAGTAACGTCAACTTAACCACAGTAAACAGCATGGCTAGGGTATGTACTTGGCCATTTCATCACACATATGTATCAAGGCTAGATATGCCACCTGTGCTGGCTAGCCAGCTAACTAGCTAGGTTGTCTTGTGAGTTTGGATTAGTACTAGGCATCAAGGTGATGGGGCAGTGTTAACAGCAACAGCTAGCTGGTTAATTTACAGTTACCTCTGCAGCATTGTGATTTTAAAGATGACAGAACTTTATGAAGAGCAAAAACACAGAGCGACGTTAGAGCTAGCTAGCTAGTTAGCTAGACTGGAGTTGGTGAGCCTACTGGGTGGCTTATTTCTTTCAGAATGGCTTATTTATATAGGCTACATATATATTTAATATTGGTCGTTACGGGATTCCATAACACTGAAAGTCAGCACTTTCAAGTTATGGTTAATTTTAAATCGAATGTCCTTAAAGAGTAAAAACACTAGAAAACATCTCACTGCCCTAATACTTTGAGTGCTCTGGCTATCTGTATTCCTGCAGGGGTTGAGTGCTCACCCAAACAGCCTGGGGGGGGGGGACTTGTGTCAAATGGTGCTGGGTCGCTGTCAATGGCAGATCACAGCTGTAAGATCAGATAACTGGTATTATGAAGCTGGTTATCAACTGGCTCAGTTAACTCTGGATTTTCCAATCCAGCTACAATCACCTTCATGTGAAAGAGGAGGACTTGTTAATTACAAATGATATCATCAGAACCATGAATTAAGTAGTTAATATAAAGGAGATGAAATGAAGATTCCCACTGGAGAATTCGATTATAGCAACTGCAAAAAGTGATATTCAGCGAAGTGAAATGCATACAATATAATTACATAACTAGAATAGAATATGAAGCTGTAGACACCTAGAAATAATTTCCAAATTTTAAAAGTAAGGTTAAGGCTATAAATAAGGGTGGAAATTATTATATTGGAACAAAGAGTTTCCCTACGGGGATCAATAAAGTATTTCTGATTCTGATATATATCTTTTAGTATAGAGTGAGTATTTTCACTTTTTTGTCTGATAATGAACAAACTATTATGAGTTTGATGCACATAAAAAAGTTTAAAGTAATGTAAGACTGAGGGGACTTTTTAAAGACAACAGATTAAAAAAATGTTTTAAAGACAACAGAGGGTATATTTTTTATTTCCAATCACCACTACAAAATCAATGTTGGAATAAGAGTGTAAAAGCTACATACAGTTCCTTGCGAAAGTATTCGGCCCCCTTGAACTTTGCGACCTTTTGCCACATTTCAGGCTTCAAACATAAAGATATGAAACTGTAATTTTTTGTGAAGAATCTACAACAAGTGGGACACAATCATGAAGTGGAACGAAATTTATTGGATATTTCAAACTTTTTTAACAAATCAAAAACTGAAGAATTGGGCGTGCAAAATTATTCAGCCCCTTTACTTTCAGTGCAGCGAACTCTCTCCAGAAGTTCAGTGAGGATCTCTGAATGATCCAATGTTGACCTAAATGACTAATGATGATAAATAGAATCCACCTGTGTATAATCAAGTCTCCGTATAAATGCACCTGCACTGTGATAGTCTCAGAGGTCCGTTTAAAGCGCAGAGAGCATCATGAAGAACAAGGAACACACCAGGCAGGTCCGAGATACTGTTGTGGAGAAGTTTAAAGCTGGATTTGGATACAAAAAGATTTCCCAAGCTTTAAACATCCCAAGGAGCACTGTGCAAGCAATAATATTGAAATGGAAGGAGTATCAGACCACTGCAAATCTACCAAGACCTGGCCATCCCTCTAAACTTTCAGCTCATACAAGAGATGCAGCCAAGAGGCCCATGATCACTCTGGATGAACTGCAGAGATCTACAGCTGAGGTGGGAGACTCTGTCCATAGGACAACAATCAGTCGTATACTGCACAAATCTGGCCTTTATGGAAGAGTTTCAAGAAGAAAGCCATTTCTTAAAGATATCCATAAAAAGTGTTGTTTAAAGTTTGCCACAAGCCACCTGGGAGACACACCAAACATGTGGAAGAAGGTGCTCTGGTCAGATGAAACCAAAATAGAACTTTTTGGCAACAATGCAAAACGTTATGTTTGGCGTAAAAGCAACACAGCTCATCACCCTGAACACACCATCCCCACTGTCAAACATGGTGGTGGCAGCATCATGGTTTGGGCCTGCTTTTCTTCAGCAGGGACAGGGAAGATGGTTAAAATTGATGGGAAGATGGATGGAGCCAAATACAGGACCATTCTGGAAGAAAACCTGATGGAGTCTGCAAAAGACCTGAGACTGGAACGGAGATTTGTCTTCCAACAAGACAATGATCCAAAACATAAAGCAAAATCTACAATGGAATGGTTCAAAAATAAACATATCCAGGTGTTAGAATGGCCAAGTCAAAGTCCAGACCTGAATCCAATCGAGAATCTGTGGAAAGAACTGAAAACTGCTGTTCACAAATGCTCTCCATCCAACCTCACTGAGCTCGAGCTGTTTTGCAAGGAGGAATGAGCAAAAATTTCAGTCTCTCGATGTGCAAAACTGACAGAGACATACCCCAAGCGACTTACAGCTGTAATCGCAGCAAAAGGTGGCGCTACAAAGTATTAACTTAAGGGGGCTGAATAATTTTGCACACCCAATTTTTCAGTTTTTGATTTGTTAAAAAAAAGTTTGAAATATCCAATAAATTTCGTTCCACTTCATGATTGTGTACCACTTGTTGTTGATTCTTCACAAAAAATTACAGTTTCATATCTTTATGTTTGAAGCCTGAAATGTGGCAAAAGGTCGCAAAGTTCAAGGGGGCCGAATACTTTCGCAAGGCACTGTACGTTGTCATGAATCCTGTTGGATGAAAGAAATGCAGCTATAATTAATTATTATTTATTTAGTGTGGTAAACTGTCCCTCTGTTGATGAAAAACCTCAGAGCAATTTGCAAATATTTTTAGCCATGCTAGTGGCATAGATCTAGGGATGGCAATGTTGGTCTGCTGGTTGGTCCCCCTATTGTTTCAGTATTGTCTATCATATCTCCTTTGTCCTTAAAGTTGGTCTCAGTAGACATGAACAAAATGCAACATTCTGCATCACAATCCAACTTCTTCTTTTCCTTTCAGCTGTTCCCTTTCAGGGGTCGCCACAGCGAATCATATGCCTCCATCTAACCCTGTCCTCTGCATCCTCTTCACTCACACCAATTAACTTCATGTCCTCTCTCACTACATCCATAAATCTCCTCTTTGGTCTTCCTCTAGACCTCCTGCCTGGCAGCTCCAACCTCAGCATCCTTCTACCAATATATTCACAGTCTCTCCTCTGAACATGTCCAAACCACCTCAATCTGGCCTCTCTGACTTTATCTCCGAAACATCTAACATGAGCTGTCCCTCTGATGTCCTCATTCCTGATCCTGTCCATCCTCGTCACTACCAAAGAGAACCTCAACATCTTAAGCTCTGCTACCTCCAGCTCTGCCTCTTGTCTTTTCTTCAGTGCCACTGTCTCTAAGTTGTACAACATCGCTGGTCTCACCGCCGTCTTGAACACCTTTCCTTTCATTCTTGCTGATACTCTTTTATCACACAACACACCTGACACTTTTCTCCACCCATTCCAACCTTGATGCAGACCCACCTCCACCTTGAACTCCTCTGTCACACCTACAGCACACCTCACCACGGTCTTACAGCTCTCATACATGTCCTGCACCACTCTAACATACTTCTCTGCCACTCCAGACGTCCTCATACAATACCACAGCTCCTCTCTCGGCACCCTGTCATACGCTTTCTCTAAATCTACGAAGACACAATGCAACTCCCTATGACCTTCTCTGTACTTCTCCATCAGCATCCTCAAAGCAAATACTGCATCTGTTTTACTTTTTCTAGGCATGAAACCATATTGCTGCTCACAAATGCTCACCTCTGCCCTTAGCCTAGCTTCCACTACTCTTTTCCACAACTTCATTGTATGGCTCATCAGCTTTATTCCTCTGTAGTTGCCACAGCTCTGCACATCTCCCTTGTTCTTAAAAATTGGCACCAGTACACTTCTCCTCCATTCCTCGGGCATCCTCTCACTCTCCAAGATCTTGTTAAACAAACTAGTCAGAAACTTTACTGCCACCTCTCCTAGACACTTCCATACCTCCACAGGTATGTCATCAGGACCAACTGCTTTTCCACTCTTCATCCTCTTCAACGTCCTCCTCACTTCACTCTTGCTAATCTTTGCTACTTCCTGCTCCACACCAGTCACTTCTTCTACTCTTCGTTCCCTTTCATTTTCCTCATTCATCAACTCTTCAAAGTACTCCTTCCATCTTCCCATCACACTCCTGGCACCTGTCAATACATTTCCATCCTTATCTTTAATCACCCTAACCTGCTGCACATCCTTCCCATCTCTATCTCTTTGTCTGGCCAACCTGTACAAATCCACCTCTCCCTCTTTAGTGTCCAACCTAGCATCCAAGTCCTCATATGCTCTTTGTTTGGCCTTTGCCACCTCTACCTTCACCTTACGCTGCATCTCCCTGTACTCCTGTCTACTCTCTTCGGTCCTCTCAGTGTCCCACTTCTTCTTAACTAACTTCTTTCTCTGTATACACTCCCGAACTTCCTCGTTCCACCACCAAGTCTCCTTGTCCGCTTTCCTCTTTCCAGATGACACACCGAGTACCCTCCTACCTGTCTCCCTGATCACATTAGCTGTAGTGGTCCAGTTATCTGGGAGCCCTTCCTGACCACCCAGAGTCTGTCTCAGCTCCTCCCTGAAAACTACATGACATTCTTCCTTTTTCAACTTCCACCACTTCGTCCTCTGATCTGCCTTTGTCCTCTTCATCTTCCTCACCACCAGAGTCATTTTACACACTACCATCCTGTGTTGTCTGGCTACACTCTCCCCTACCACTACTTTACAGTCACTGGTCTCTTTCAGATTACAACATCTACACAAGATGTAGTCCACCTGAGTGCTTCTACCTCCGCTCATATATGTCACCCTATGTTCCTGCCTCTTCTGGAAGAAAGTGTTCACTACAGCCATTTCCATCCTCTTTGCAAAGTCTACCACCATCTGTCCTTCTACTCCATTTCTCTTCCTATCTGACCCATGGTAGAACAACTTGAACCCTGCTCCTAAGCTTCTAGCCTTGCTACCTTTCCACCTGGTCTCCTGGACGCACAGTATGTCCACCTTCCTTCTCTGCATCATGTCAATCAACTCTCTAGCCTTCCCTGTCATAGTCCCAACATTCAAAGTCCCTACTGTCAGTCCTACATTCTTAGCTTTCCTCTTCTCTCTCTACCTACGAACACACCTTCCTCCTCTCCTTCTTCGTCTTTGACCAACAGTAGTCCAGTTTCCATCGGTACCCTGTAGGTCAACAGCACCGGTGGCGGTCGTTGTTAACCCGGGCCCCGACCGATCCGGTATGGAAGTCATTGTCACGATTCGCATTTTTAATTTGGCATGTGTTTTACGTTGGATGCCCTTCCTGACACAACCCTCTGCATTTATCCAGACTTGGGACTGGCACAAGAAGACACTGGCTTGTGCCCCCTTGCGGTTGCATTCTGCATCACAATCCAACTACACTGTTATTACACTGTATTAAATAGCCACTTCACTTACATTCACTCTCAGTGCTTCATACTTGCCATAGTATGACATGCTTCCATACAACATTACTTATCGGTACCCATCAATGAAAGATACAAGAAATACACTTGAAATCAGTCCTTTGTTGGTCTTGAACAGAATAACTGTACTATTGGCGAAACTCCGTTAGTAATTTATTATTCAATCTTGGTTTGATCCACCTCTCTGTTTGTCTGTGTGTGTATGTGTGTCTACAGTAGGTCTGAGCTGTGTGGGGAAGTTTCGTTGTGGCTCATCATCTCAATGCATCAGCACCTCAGCTCAGTGTGACGGAGAGGTGCACTGTGATAATGGAGAGGACGAGCTCGGCTGTGGTGAGACACACAAACATATGCGTACATAGGAATAGTCAGATCTTGTTTTAAAAGCAAAGAGCAGTTTATAAAACATTCAGTCAGTCAATATGTATCAGAATACAAATATAGAAAGGTAGAAAAAATCCTCTAAACTAGCATCTTTAACTGATGACATAATACAAGCATGTGCTAGCAGCACACATATCAGCATAGAGTCTAAATGAAAACATGCAGCATTTTAATAGTCAATTCAATTTTATTTATATAGCACCAATTCAAAACAGAAGTTATCTCCTTGCACTTTTCCTATAGAGCAGGTCTAGACCGTACTTTTTATATTATTATTTACAGACACCCAACAAATCCCACCATGAGCAAGCACTTGGCGAAAGTGGCAAGGAAAAACTTCCTTTAAGAGGGCAGAAACCTTGGACAGAACCAGACTCAATGGTGGGTGGCTGTCTGCCGCTGCCGTGTTAGGTTTTGAGAGAGAGAGAGAGGTTTTGAGAGGGGGGATGTTAAGAAAGAGAGAGAGAGAGAGAGAGAGAGAAAGAGAGAGAGAGAGAGAGAGGTTTATTAATTAATAGTTGTTCCACC
The DNA here is from genome assembly GCF_020085105.1 of Siniperca chuatsi. Classification (NCBI taxonomy): domain Eukaryota; kingdom Metazoa; phylum Chordata; class Actinopteri; order Centrarchiformes; family Sinipercidae; genus Siniperca; species Siniperca chuatsi. The sequence continues at coordinate 787,537 of NC_058053.1, forward strand.
TCATCCTGCTGGTGTCAGTGCAACCACTTCAGCTTTGGGTAAGAGCAACATGGTGCTACACTACTAAAGTAGCAGGTTATTTATTTGATGTTGTCTAGATTAACTTTTTCCTAATGGCAAAAGGACACAAAAAACTTACATATTATAATACTGGATTCATCGTGATTTATATGATATTGGCCCCTACTGACACTGAGTAAATGTGATTGATACGATGCAAAGTACTTTAATCAACATTTTTGTCACAAAATTGTACAAATTTAAAGGCTTGGCACACTACTCGTACCGATTAAATTTAACAACACCTTGATTTGATTTTTTTCAAAAATGATTCTGTGCATCATCTCATATTCTGGCCACAATTTAATTTGGTTCAGTATGACAGCTCTACCACACTAAACTGTAAGATGTCACTGAAGATACATGTGCCTGAACTACTTCAGTTCAGGCACATGTATCTTACACCAACGCACAAACTAGAAGAATGACATTTACATAGAGGCAACAACTTGCTAACAACAGCTCAGTGTGTGATGAGGGACAGAAACTGAACACAAACTAGCCCGTCCTCACCAGAAAAACAGCCGTATAGGTTGATTGTGCAAGCATCTTATTATGACCCATATTTACATTTATTGTTAGGCCACAACCTCTAATGGCCTTAGTAATTATGACGGGAGCATAGTCAGGTACGTCAGGTACCATAGTAAAGAGCGACAAAGTTGCGTTTAAACTGTCAACAAACTGTATCAAAACAAAGCATTCGAATCGCATACATACAGATAAAGCATTAATACAACAAAAGGAAAAGCAGTGTCAAAAAAAGACAACAGAAATGAAATAATTCTAACGTAAAATAGATAGAATAGTAGAAATAGAAATAATAGAAGTAGAAATAAAGACACAAGTGTAAGGCAATAAGTTCATATAAAAACTTGAAAGAAATTGCAAACAATTAATGTTTTAATAACTTTGTTGTTTTGTGAGGAAGAAATCGTATTGTTCCATTTCCTTCAAAAAACAAAGAATTTAATTTTTTTTATTGTAAATTTACATTTGTGAATGTGGAATTTGGCGAGAAGCAAAATTAGATTAATAAGGAAGAATGCATTAGCATCTTTGTAACTATAATCATAACAACCAAATATAATATTTCTATATTAAAAAGAAAAATCTGGCTATGAAACTATGAAATCATTAACATCTTTCCACAGCCGGAATAGAAACCTTGTTGCCCTGAAACAAAGCCCTTATTTTGGAGTTCATACCTCTATAAAAAGAAAAACAAACTTTTTAAGTAATTGAGATTGAATTGGTGTAAGGGGCGACACAGACAAGGGCAGAGAGTGGTCTACATTCCTAATAGCATGTATAATCCAGATGGGATAGCATCAAAAACTACAGAAAATTATTTTGGGGTTATTAGTATATTTACCTAGCAAGAAATTCTGAGTAATTGTACAGTAGCCCATCTCTATTAATCAACTGACTCACTAGTATAATACCATTGTTAAACCATTTATCACAAAATAATGACTTGTTCTTATATATAATATTACAGTTAGTATAATATTACCAAATATAACATCTCTGCAGAGAGAAATTTTGCTTGTAAATCAGTGACCATGCCAAAAGAACTTGTTGATGAAAATTGGAGAGTTTAAGTGGGATTTTTTTGAATACTATAGTTACAAAGCATAAGGCCATCTAAATGTGAAAAGACGTGATGAGAGATGAAATTCCAAATAGAAGTAGGGTTTTTTAGATATTGTTTGATCCATTTTATTTTGAATGTATTGTTAAGAGAACTGAAGTCTATAAAATTTAGCCCACAGTTATATGTATTCAGAACTACAGGTTTTCTCATATAGTGGGCATGCGACCCACTGAATATGCACAGTAGTGTTTTGCCTGCTGGTCCCGCCCGCAAGTTCCCACTCAGCCCATAGACTTTATTTTGTGATGACGTCACAGACTTTTAAATAGTTTTTCTTGGCTTGAGGAAAGTATTAAAAATATAAAACCTCCATAAATCAAAAATTCATAACAAGAGTCATAATTGGCCTTGTTTGCAGTTTGAGGTGTCCTGTCAACAGTTTTACAGACAACTCTATAATGGTCTATGGGGAAAATGCTTTTTGGGCCGCAGGGGGATTTTTCGTTGCAATACCGCAAGTGGCCACTGGAATAAATTGGCTGCAAGGCTGAGCAGCAGCGCTGTATCCAGTTCTCCTTATACATCCATGGATGCCGGCCGTCGCCATCTTGGCAGTGTGTCACGCAGCCCTACACCCGGATAACCAAAAATAGGTAGAGGAAGAGCGTGGGTGGAGCTGAAGTGCCTGGTTGCTGAAACACGCCCACCTAGCTCGAAATTACCAAGCTAGCTAAGGGTTAGAAGCTAGACTATATGCTACTCTGCATTGCTAGCCAGCTAACCCTGTGGTATGCAGTTGGTAGTCCACGGTTGGTACCCAGTCGTCATCCCAGTTAACTTTAAGGTAAGTTAACCTGAAACTATACAACAAAACTTGAAATTATGATTTATCTGTTGTTAAGATTATACTACACAAGATTTAAAATGCCTTAACGTTTTTTAAATATATCATTAAGGTAATTTGCAACACTAGATTTTCAAGACTTGCAGAAATTTGGCCAGTGTTACCGTAAATTAGCATAATGCTGACTTAATACATGTCTAATGAACAATATGAAGCAAATCAATTTACCTGAATTTTGATTTTCACATAACTTTAGTTCCATTTATTTGGATGTCACTTGATTATAACCTTACTTTTGATAAGTTAACGTTAAGCTAATGTTAAGTTACCTACATGTGATTGCATAGTCATAATTATTATTGCCACTTTTTTTTAACCTATTAAGGAATTATACCAAACAAGAAATTCGAAAATCTGCAGTTCGATTCTCAGTGCGGCTATGTCGGTACATAACAGTTTACAGATATTTCCCCACACCGCTATTTTGATTTTGATTTGTGTAACGACGTGGTGATGTTGCTGCTACCGACATTGCTGTATGACATATGTTTACATATCTCATAGATTTGTTACAAGATGTTTTATTTCTTTCAGTCCTTGTTGAGGTCATGGCCACCTGTTATGCCTCCATCATGCCTGCTACACTCAGCATAAACTGTAAGTACCAGTCTTGGCCACTTGACTTTAAACCGCTGATTTTACAATGTCTGTCTTCAAAGGAAAACAACAAAAAACTTTTAAAGACTGTCATCTATATTTTGAAGTGTTTCTCCCTTGTTCCATTTTCTCCTACAGATGTAACAGTATTGTCAGTATAGTATTGTAAACATGAAAAAACCTTAGTCACCCTATAGTTAACTTTATATTTTTCTTTACCTGAAGCATTTATTACACTAATTTATTTTCCTCCCATAATCACAGTGTGGATCATTGGTGAGAGAGCTGCAGAGACCTTGGAAAGCAATCTCAGTCCATGTTTGTTGGTGTGGCTGGGTCAGCAGCGTTGAGCTGGTCAACATGATGGAGGACCTGCACCAGCTTCACCTCCACCACTCTGGCCGGTGGAAGGCTGGTGCCAATCCAGTGAAGCTCGACAAGGCCAGGAAATTTGTCAACAGTGTTATAGCTACATTTGTTCGTAGTTTAAATAGTGTTTTGATTGCCCAGCAAACAATTTTCGGTTCGGGGAACGTTCCGTGAACATTGCCTGAAGGGTAAGGGAATGTTCGCTGGACCCCCACAGCGAACATTCCCTGAGGGTTATTTTAGAAAGTTTTCTTAACGCTCGGCGAACATTAGGAAAATACCGTTCAGCTAACGTTATATATTTTACCAACACTCCCCTATCCTTCAGGCAACATTACCATTTACTAGCTCATACCTTAAAATACATGACATCATACAGCTTTGACTGTAACAAATGTCTTCCTCATTCACCTGCTGTCTATCGCGGTGGCAACAGGGCCACTGTTCAGGCTGTTTCTGTTTGTACTATTCCTCCCTGCAGTATTTTAACTGATCGTCAGGGGTGTAATAGGGTGTAATAAAGTGCAAATAAATGTCCTAATATCTTTAGAAAATATGTTATCATGGGGCGACTGTGGCTTAGTGGCAGAGCGGGTCGTCCTCCAATCAGAATGTCGGCGGTTCAATCCCGGCTTCCCCCAGTCCGCGTGTCGAAGTGTCCTTGGGCAAGACACTGAACCCCAAATTGCTCCCAAGGGCTGTACCTTCGGTGTGTGAATGATTGGTTACTTTGATGAGCAGTTCTGCCATCACTGTGTGAATGGGGTGAATGAGATGAAGCGCTTTGAGTAGTCAGAAAGACTAGAAAGGTGCTATATATATATATATATATATATATATATATATATATATAAACCCTCTACTGGCATTTTTAAAAATTCCACTTTCACAGTAAAGGCCTTCTAAAGGAGTCAGCAAATCACTTCACAGTATTATAAGGGGTGCACACAAACAACGAGCAACATGTTTTCAACAACCTATATAAAACAAAAGACAAAGAAGTAATTCATTCTAAATATAAAGCTGGGGATAAGGTGAGAATTTCAAAATTAAGAGGACCTTTTAAAAAAGGTTATTTCCCACACCTATTCAACACAGCCGAGAATGCTAACTATATAGGACCGTATCCAGATCCATAGTTTTATGGATATGCCAACATGTCTAACAAAGACGGGGCAACTTTCATGCAGTGGTACAATACAGTGTGTCATAGGGTGTTTGATTTACATGCTGAGCTCCAAGTGTATGGGATCAATGATGTTGTAGTGTTGTGTAAAGTGTGCATTATGTACCGTGAAGCATTTATCAAGTGCGCCAAATTGGATCCTTTTGATTACACCACACTTACTTCATGTGTTTAAAACAATCTTACATCAATCAAAACAAGTTTTTTTTCTAATGTGTTTATACAGTGGCTTGAATTTGAGGCTTTCAAAAACAAGTTAGAAATTCGGCATGCCCTCAATCATGGCAAAGAACAATTTGGTCCATATCATGTTGACAGAATTTGTGAACGAGACAATGTACGCATGGCCTATGAGTTTGCTGGTTGTTTTTGGCATGGTTGTCCCAAGTAGTACAATCCCGGACATAAAAATTCTGTAAACGGTATTGCATTTGGTGTTCGTGTGCTAAAATTAAAAACATAAACATATTTTTTGGAGCCTTTACGACAGCTCATGCAAGACTTATGCTTTATGATTTGATGGACAAGCTAGGGGAGAGATGTATCTATTCTGACACAGTGTTGTTTTTATGGCAAAGGATGGAGATTGGGTCCCAGAGACAGGTCCCTTTTTTAGGCAACCTAACTGATGAAATTAATGGAGACACCGGTGGTGATGATTACATTGTGGAATTTGTGTCCGGTGGTCCAAAATGTTATGCTTTTCAGACTCTGAACAACAAGATACATGCAAAGGAATCACTCTGAATGCGCGCAACGCCGGCGTGGTCACACCGACACCCTAGTGAATCTTGTGTACGAGTTTGCGAATTGTGATGAGACAGCACAAAATATAGTGACGATATCAGACACAATAGTGATGAATAAAAAAGCATTTGAGCTAAAAAAAATCAGTTATTAAAAGGCTTCAAGTGGTGTACACGTTGTGTCTTCTCTGATCTGACAACCTTACTCTACGGCAATTAGAAATGGGTGGTAGAGAGAATGTTGATTTTGATTTTAGACTACAGCATCCATTTAGTCTAATTTTATCAGGGCTGACACTGTATATATTTATTCATGCTGGCAGCCATTGTCTGACGAATTGTTACAAATTAGAAATGTGAATTTTATTGAAGGTTTGCCTTTGTCTTTATGTGATGATGTGATGGTTACCTGTAAATTAAAAAAATTGATTATTGATGATTTGATAACTGCGGCTAGTAATATTGTTGAGGTGCAAAATGTATTTACAAAGTATGTGCATCATAGAAACATGAGTTGTTTATATTTGGTACAAAACTTGTTTTTTCAAGGTAAAGTCAGCAGGACAATTAATCTAAACACAAATTATCTTGTTTTGTTTAAAACAAACCCAGAGACAAATACCAAGTCATGCTAATGGCAAGGCAGATGTTTCCTGGGCAATGTAAATTTTTTATGGAGTGTTGTGATGATGCTACAAGTGTTCCTTACGGGTATCTATTGATTGATTATAAAGTCAAGACACCTGATCATCAACAGCTCAGAACTGATCTGCTCTCTGACCAGCCTGTTGTGTATGTGTCTAAGAAGAAATAAAACCATGTCAGAACATATCAGAAGAAACTTGTCTTTATTGAAAATTTTGAATGGAACATCTCCTTCTCAGAGAAAGACTATCATTAAATCGACATCCCCAGACTTTATTTTAACATTATGCGAGCTAGCATACAATATTTTAAAGGTACCTTTAAAAAAAAATCACAGTATCAACAATTTAAAAAAGAAGAAGATGGGGATTAGACTGATTGCTAATAAAAAGGTGTGTGTGTCAAAAAAAAAAAAGAAGTTGATTAACCAAGCTGGAGGATTTCTCTTGCCTCTCCTGAGTATTGCTGTGCCCTTTATATCGAGTCTTATTGCTTTAAGACAGAATTAGAAGACCATGGAGTATGCTCAAAAAATGTTTCTAGTGCCTCAACATCAACTTGATCTTTTAAGAAGACAACCTGCACGAGTCTATTCACCCCTACTCCTCTTGATAGCAGAAGGAAACGGCTAACAGAAATTGAAACAAACCCTTTGTTATCTCCTGAAAGACATGTAACTGACAGGATACATTTTTAATTGTATAGCTTTGACTGTTTTTAAACAAAAGACATAGAAGCAGACATTTATCATTGTAGAGTTGTTTATTTAGGTCCACAAGGTAATAAAATGTATATGTACATGTATATGTTTACATTTTATTTAACATATTGTTCGATAATTATGTGGTATATAATGTTACTTTACACATATTTAAAAGAATCCCCTGATTGTACACATTGGACACATTTAAAATAAATATTTTTAATACATGCAATCGAGGGACATTTTTTTCACAAATGTACAAACCATAAAATAATTTTCATACAAAACATTAGTATATTTCATCATTAGATCATCATAAGATAACCCCTTATCCTTATGATAAAGAAAAAAAATACAATGTGGACCACGCACAGCAGAACACACATCTTGTACCTGTTTTACAGAATGTTGCATAGACACACAATTTCTATTAAGGAAGCCAGAAAATGATTCTTGAAAATGTGAGTATGTAGGCAGGTTCCCAAAACTGTCAAAGAATAATCCCATACCCTGAAGGATCTGTATTTATCACAAGCATGACAGGTCTCTTTTTAATAATTAATTTAGGAAGTTGATCATTGGCAAATTGGAAAATTCTATTGTATTCATATTACAATTATTTAAAATTAGAAAAAGTCAATGGGAACTTGACGCCTTGATGATATCAATTATAGAATCAAATGTAGCATAGATAATTGCGTTTATTGTTCGCTGAAGAGGATTTCTAAACCAAGCCTCTAATCTGACATTCCTGTTTTTTATGAGAGACATGTGATCTCCACAGCCTTCGTCAGTGGCCAAGTTAAAGCAAAACAAACTATATCCTCTACAAAATTCATCACGGGTAATGGATACAGCGTTGTTTTTAGAATACTTTCCAGTTGTTGAATACAACTTTTATTCCCTAATGGCATTACTCCTAGCAAAATTTGGTTGAAAAGGCTTTGAGGGGTATTGCTGTCCATCAGTATATAAACATAAAAACTCTATATCATAATGATTAAATGTAAATGTATAACGTGCATAACTACCTGTGAAGGCTTCATGATCTACATTAGAGCCTTGACATGAGCTAGTTTAACAGCAGGCGATACTGTGATCTTTTTTTTACAAAGAGGCTTGCAGATTGAATATTGACTCAAAAGTCATCTACAGTGTTGCACATTAAACAAAATTTGTTTTTTGCTCTAATAAATTTGATCTTTATATCAACACCGTTTATCATGAAGTGCGCATGCGCCAACGTGCATGCTGCCTGTTGCCGTAACTCTGTCTCGTTGTCTTATTTTTTCCAACTTTTAGCTTTCCTTTTTCTTCCAAACTTGGGTAACTTGTGTGTAAGTATAATTTAAACTACGCTCTTTATGAAAATGAGAGTAGAAAGTGTTTTGGTACTTTCTTTCGCCGTGGAACTTCTTCTCCTGCTACTCAGTCAGGGCACCGCTGCAGATCAGCTGTTTAGCCGCATTGTTTACACCAGGGAACAGCTGACCGCGCTGAAGTGTGAATTCTCACATGCCATTGTTGTGGCTGTTTGCATCCCCCCCTCTGCTAACCCGGCATCGGCTTGCAACGCCATAGCACAACTCCAGACTCAACACCCGAGTGCACTCATATTAATCTCGGGTGACTTCAACCATGTCAGTGTTTCAACAACACTCACTAATTTCACCCAGTATGTGAGTTGTCCTACTAGAGAGGAGAGGACACTGGACGGGGAGGAGGTGAGGGAAATCCAGGCTGACCTGAAGGTGAAGATCAGGGAGGCCAAGGAGAAGTACAGGAGGAAGCTGGAGCAGAAACTCCAGCAGAACAACATGAGAGAGGTCTGGAGCGGCATGAAGAGCATCACTGGCTTCAGACCAACTGGCAGCAGAGGCGTTGAAGGCGGCTTGGACAGGGCCAACAAACTTAATCTGTTCTTTAACAGATTTGACACACCGGCTCCTGCTCATCCCCCTCTAACTCAACTGCTGTCGGCCCTCAGGCACCTCTGAGTCCACTCCTCTCCCCTCCGCCATCTTCCTGGGAGAGTCCTACTCCCCCCTCAACTGGCTCTCAGGCTAACGGCCCTCCTCAGACTGATGATCCCTCCCCTCCCCCACCTGTAACCTCTGCTGTGTGCCTGACAACTGACCAGGTCAGAGGACAGCTGATGAAACTCCACTCAAACAAGGCTGCAGGACCGGATGGAGTTAGCCTCACAATACCTGTGCAATACCCACAAGACCTTCTCAGAGATCACAAATGAATGGCACCTCCTAGGGAATTTGAAAACTATTCAGTGTGCAGATAATTGTTTTCACAAGAGTATAGTTTTAGTATAGTTTCTCAGTGAATGTTCCACATTTGTCTTAAAGAAATGTCCAAACAAAACCAGCACGACATTATCTTTTCTTTTTTACTTTCTACTACTAAGATCTATGCAAAATGTTAACCTATAAATGCCATCTTAAAATTATTTACTTAAACTATTAACTATTATTTTGTTAAAAGTTTAGATCACCACTATATTTCCAATTAACATAGGAAAGTGATGAATGACAGTTTTTAAGAATGTGCTTACTCTAAAGTATATTTTGTACGATTTTTATATAACAAAAATGTAGCACTACACAAGCAACAGTTCAGCAAATTAAAGTCATATCTTGCATTCATGAAAACATCAATATTAAAGGTTGCAAATTTACAAGTTGTTTACTTAAGTACACTTGAAATAAATGAAAAGATGTGCAACAGTAATTATAATGATATAACCTCAGTGTCATAATTTGGCAAAATGTCTTGTGAAACAAGTGATGCCTTCAACCTCTTTACTGTGGAGTACACATCACTTTGGCCTAGGCATTGTAACTTTCCTCAAGGGTCTGTCATAACCCTACCCATAGGTCATGACAAAAACGTGAAAAGACAAAATGCCAATAAAAACAAGTTATTTATTGTAATAAAGAAAATAAACTGAACTGTAACTTTGGATATGAGGTGTGTTAGTCAGTGAAATCAGTAGTGTTCATGTGGATGTGTGTGTATAGTGTAGGATAAGGTGTTGTGGAGTAAAAGTAAAATAAAATGCTAAGCAAAGCAATAGAGCTTAACAATAAGGTTCCAGAAGTGAAAATCAAATTCATATTCTGAATTGAGATTTTGATTATTAGCCATAATGTCATAACCATCCAAGGTAGACTTACCACGAGCTATGAGATTGTGAAACAATGGTATATGCTCCTGTAGAAGCCACAAGTATGTATGATATCAACCTTGTTTTAAGAAAAATACGTTTTATTCGCAATCTCATGGTGAAGTACTACACTACCCACAATCGCCTTAGTGATAGTGAAGTGTTACAGCAACGTCTCTGATTGGTGGAGCTAGCTGTTACCATGGAAATGTTTATCGCAAATGCGAACGGCTAGTGAGCTTTTTTAAACTTTATTTACACACTTACAACTTACAACAGGTTTAGCTAGTGAGTTAGCAGCTTCCACTGAACTCTACGTTCATTTACGTTATGTTTACCACAGATCAACCATGATTTCCCTTTCTGACATGCTGCTTGTTTTTAGAGAATCACTACAACACTGATAATGATAATGGTTAAATTCAAGTAGAAACACGCTACTATCATTAGGTTTAAAGTTGTTGGAAATGTAGCATTTGCAATGGTTTATGGGATGCGTAGTTCCTTCACTTAAAATAATTATGTACACAGTCTTGTACCATTGAATTTTGTTCCGTTTTCCAATCTTTTTTTGCTTTTAAAGTGGGCGGTCACTGTTGAGCTTTAGAGTTTTATATCCTGTAGAGCACTGGACCCAGGTGCTCCAGATCTGATGGAATAGTGCAGTCAGCTCTCTGATACCTCAAAAGACAACATGGGAAGAAACAGTTACTGAAAAAACACACACACAAGTAGACTAAGCAGGGACCAGCACACGTCCTAATACTACTAATCTAACCTTACCTAACTCAGGAACCTCGCCCTACAGCCCAGCTACCTGTCTTCACCACCACAAGTGCTCTGCTAGGCTTGGCTGTCTGCACCAAGCACTGCTTCCCAGAACAGCATACCCACCTCAACTCTCTCCTTTTCAACACTTCGTAGTCCGTCCCCCAGTCTTCATCTGACACAGGTGCAGCCACTTATTCTAATCTGTGTCCGCAGCAGCTCCCATCCCTGACCACAGTTACAGTACCTAGCCAATTCTAGCATTAACCTTACATTAACATTACATTGCCCGTATGGTAAGTTTAACGTTAACACTGTATAATGTTAGCTAACTAACAAGGTGGACTTTTATTTTCCAACCTCATGCAGACGCTTTGTTAAAAAGTATTATCTCTCTAATTTTTAACACTTCTATTACATTTTGACATTTTTCACTCACCGAAAAAATTGGAGCACAGACTTTTTGGATGATCTGTTGGAACAATTAACCGCCCAGCAAGTTATATTATTCTTTAGATATTTTCATTAAAAAGTCTCCAAAAGGCACAAACATGGCCTAGAGGTCAAGTTTGGTGACTCTGTGAGTTGAACGGACGGGTGGCTAGCAGACAGCAGACTGTTAGCGGTGACAGCACCAGCACCCGCCATGTTAAAATGCCACATTACAGCAGAAATAAACATGATTACAGCCTGGTACAAAACTGTTTTGGTCTCTATAGCTAATTTCCCCCTTCATGACAACTTTGAGGGGGGTGAATTTTTTTTAGAACTCACCCGTTTAAATTATATTAAGGCTTAAAGTTATGCATAATTAAGGACATGGCTGAGTACTAGGTGGGTGCCCTCTCAGGTGGCTATCCACTAGGTGGTTCAGCAACCAGGCTTCATTCGGCCCGCCTCAGCTCCACCTCAGCTCCACCTCTTTGCCCATTTTTGAATTAGCCAGAGTCAGGCACTATCAAGATAGCAACAGCCGGAGCCGCTGGCAGCTGCCCAATTTGAGCTTCACAACAGCTCTTCAGAATCCTATGGGTGACGTCACTGACACTACGTCCATGTTTTATACAGTCTGTGGCAAAAGATGGACAACATGACAGGTATATGGGCGGGACCTCGATACCGCGGCTCCAACTCCGATCACAAATGACGTCACAAGCGCAAGATGGCTGCTCCCGTATCTGGGATATTTTGGCTTTATTACAGTCTATGGGGAGGAAGTGGAGATGCGTCGTCCATCTATATATACAGTCACTGACAGTGGCGCCCAACTAGGTGGAAGCTCGACCCTTGGTGGGGTGCACCACTCAAAATTGCCATTGACATAGCCAGAAGCGATACATGCAAGCAGGGGAGGTAGAGAGTGATGGAAGAAAAACTCCTACTCTGTGTTTCACAATGAACTCTATAACACAACATTCAAAAACATACCACAATCTCACCAGGAAAAGTAATGCATGGCGAAATGTCAGCAGTCAGATGGTGCAAACACATTTGTGAATAGGCATATAGTTTATGAACTTAATCCAATGCTAAAGTTAGCTTAGCGTACTTTTTGATGACGTGTTCTTGCACTGCGCTTTGCCTCTGCAAGTGTCTGCACTATGCGCTGTGCCCTACCTTGCGGTGAGCGAAGAGCAAATTTCTTATCATGTGAAGGCAGCTTAAGAGGTATGTGGCGTTTCTTCTATACCAGACACAAAAGAGGCGCTGCACTTGAAAGGAGTGTGGTTTGTAAGCCTGCATCAATGCAGACTCGGATTGCAGTCGAATAGTCTTTTTTTGCTTAGGAAGGTTCCTAACTGAGTGAAATGGCTGGAAGTATTTAAGTGGCAGCCATGATAAGGGCTGTTTGAATTCTCTGAATGCTAAGGAAAGGTGCTTCAATGCTTCCATTCAAATCTCATTTAGCATAGGATACACTGGACCGTCCTTTACAAAAAGAAAGCATATAATGCCGTTCCACGATTCCTTGCGGTGGCAACATTTAAAGCGACGCACCATTCGGCCCGTAAGGCAGACTCAGAGAGAGAGAGAGAGAGAGAGAGAGAGCGTGTGGATATGGACAGAAGTGTGGATGTGATATAAAAACTTTCTTTGATCATGAAGCCTAATGCTACTCTGCAGTTATGGTTTAAGTGTATGAACTACACTGCAGACTGGACTCTCTGTTAACAGTGACAAACAGACTGATAGATCCGCATTATAGGCCTATCCGCTCGTCTCCTCCATGAAACGTCTATATCCTCACTGTGCTGCATGATTATAAACTATGATGAACTGGTCGTGGGTCACATCTCTCGCCTCGTAAAGTATTCTCAAATTGTTGAAAACTATTAGATATAAGTTTTCCTGGCCATTCCAATAATTTAAAAAACATGAATATCGGCACCATTTAGTCTCATTACCCACAAAGCTGCCTGTATTCCTTTTTTTAATGAAGTTAATGAAGTAATATTTTCCCCCGGGTTGTCCACGTTTTTATTGCCTGCATGAAACAACAGGGTAAGAGCGCACAGGGCAAAATAAGATGAACTTTTTGTAGTCCATCTTCGGAACATTGTAGTTTCACCATGGCAGAACCCACATCAATATCATCCGCCGTCGCATAATTACACCTAGTGCAAGTGCAGTCAGATTCTCTTAGCACCGCGGTTGTCTTTTCCAAAGTACTTATGAATTCTCCTTCACATCTTTCCTTGACCTCATGATGTTTTCCATTGAGGACAAGGAAAAGTGTTAAGGAAAAGACATAGGAGGGACTTTTTGACCGCAGCCTCGGTGTAGGAGGGCCAATAATCCACTCCCACTTAAGGCTTATTGGTTTGGAACGACACTTAATGTGGTGGACCCTCCACGCGAATGCACAAACGGAGTGAGAGTGGGTAGGAAGAGGATGTAGGGGCCGGATTGGTATTGGGCCGTAAAGAATAGCACTGAAGGGGCCTGGGAAAGTAGAGATGTGGCTGAAGAGAGCGGCAGGGAGGCAAACATTGTGACTTGCATTTCATGTCAGGGCTGTAGCAGGTTTTAGCAACCTGGGGAGTTACAGTAAAATCTACAGTTAATCAAACTAACACATGCTAGGTATTTTATAGGCTCATTCCAGTATTTTAAGGTTGAGTTTATTTATATTTGAATACTTTTAGACCAATAAATAAAATGATTCAGCATTACCCTTCCTGTCAGGGAGCCTACACAGACACCACCGTCTCCACCCACCACAATCATTAGATCCCAATCACCAGACTACTGATTACACTCACCTGTCAGCAATCACCCACCTGCACTATAAAGCAGCACTCCTCCCATTCAGTCACTGTCTGGTCTCAAACCTACCAAGTGGTTTATCCTGACTCACTTCCCCGTGGAATATCTACCTGTCCTCTGGATTCCTCTCAGCCCGTGTGTACCCTCATCTCCTGGCTCTACAGCTCCACGCCATACTCCAGAAAAGAAATGGACTTCCTTCATCAGATAAGACTTTAACAAAGACATTTCAATATCTCGTTTACTTACCTGCTGTTTGCTTCATCTGTGTCCATCGCCTGCTTTTGCAAATAAACCGACCATCGTATCTGCACTTAACTCTGTGTCCTGTGTTTTCCTGCTGACACTACCAGAATTAAACTCTTTGCATGTTTGGAGAAGGAGCATTTTGGTTTTTAACCAGAATTTGTACCTGGTGGGAATTATAATTATAACAGAAAATATATTCAGTATATAACCGTTGACTGGATGATTAAAATATGACAAATCCAAATAATGACAAACATTTAGAGTCATTTGGAGATTTTTGGTTTTTTAAAGGGGACCTATTATGCTCATTTCCAGCTCTCTCTATATATTTTTATTCTGGGATTCCACTAGAGTAGCTTTGCATGATTCACAGTTCCAAAAAATATTTATTTATCTTATGCCAGAGACACACAGGAGGTGGAAGCACCGCAAAAGCGCTGCAAAGTGCCACGCTAGGTCATTTCTCCTGCAGCAGAAGCCTGGCTGTTCAGAAACAACAATGAAGTTAAAAGGATCGCCTTGTCTGATGATCTGCGGGGGAGAGACACACACACAGGTCTGCTCGTCTCTCTTCCTTGTTTAAAGACAACTGACAAATCTGTGGAGTAAGTACATAATTTAAAAAACACAATCACAAAGTGTTACTATTTCTAATATAGTGGATGGGCATCTATCTTGATAATTCATCGTGGGGGGTGGATCACTCCCCTCAGGCCCCTTCTCCCACACCAGCCTCCAATCAGGGCTTTTATGGATGACCTGGCAGTCACCACAGAGTCAGTGCCAGGAAGCAGATGGATCTTTCATGGGCTGGAAAAACTCATCTGGTGGGCTCGGATGGGCTTCAAGCCAGCCAGTCAAGATCACTTATGCTAAAGAAGGGGCAAGTTATGGAGAGGTTCTGCTTCAGAATCGAAGGGTCACTGATACCAACTGTCTCAGAGAAGCCAGTGAAGAGCCTGGGAAAGGTCTTCGACAGCAGCCTTAAGGACTCCGCATCTATTCAGTCAACCTGCCAGGAACTGGACAGCTGGCTGAGATCAGTCGACGGGTCGGAGCTCCCAGGAAAGTTCAAGGCATGGATATACCAGCATGGTATATTGCCAAGGATACTCTGGCCGCTACTTGTCTACGATGTTCCCATCTCCACCATAGAGACCTTGGAGAGGAAGGTAAGCAGCTGTCTTCGGAGATGGCTGAGGTTGCCCAGAAGTCTCAGCAATATCACCCTCTACGGGAACAACACGAAGCTCCAGTTGCCCATAAAGTCTTTGGAGGAGGAGTTCAAGGTGACACGGACAAGAGAGGTGCTGATGTACAGGGACTTGAGTGACCTGAAGGTGGCCCAGGCAGGAGTGGTGGTGAAGACTGGAAGGAAGTGGAGAGCTGAGGATGCTGTGCTGGAAACCGAGTGACGACTGCGCCACAGCGGACTTGGGAAAGTTCCCAACGCCACAGTATGTGAAATGTAAGGGGAAGGAGAAGCGAAGGTTGATTCAGGAGGAGGTGAGGGCTGCAGTGGAGGAAGGGAGGTCGAGCAGAGTTGCTGGGAGCAAGCCATGGACCGGAGAGTCACATGGACGGATCTCTGGCAGGCAGAGCTGCACCGCATCACTGTCCTGATTCGAGCGGTGTACTAACATGCCTAAAGGTAGCTACTACGTTTTTTCTGCCCTTTCTGTGAGTTTCATACTGAACAACCTCCATAAACTTGGAGAGTAGTCCTAAGCAGAGTGGTGTTGCATAGCCAAACCCATCTCCACTCTTAACTTTAGCGTCATGAGCAGAGCGGTCGAACAACGACAGACAGCTAGCGGATTGATGGGCGCGTCCTTGTACTTTGTGGGCGAGCTGTGCCTGGGGCAGATCATGAGCACAGATGAGTTTTTTATTTAGTTATTTTTTATTCTTTAATGACAAAGTACTTATACAATCAGTAAAAACTAATAAGTCGTCAAGACAGACAGAGACGGTTTAGAAGTGTTATAAAGCATCTTTGATATAGATGAGCGCAGATGACCGATCGCCATGACATCCGAGTTAGGCTGACATCAGCTCAGCACGAAAGTAGAAAAAAACATTGGAAACCTAGTGTACAAGGCAGTCTGAAGCCTGAACTTAATGCTCACAAGGGTTACTTTTTCATGCCTTTACCTCATTATTTGAAACTTTGGCCACGTTTAATATGAACATCCGACATTGTAACATTTTGACAGAAAATATGGAAAAGCATAATAGGTCCCCTTTAACTCAGGGTCCACTTACTAGCAGATGGAGTTTGACCTGTTATTACATGATTAAAGATTCCTAATCTCCACAACAACTGAACAAACTCCATCTGATGAAGAAGATGTGAGATGCAGTTAAAAGCTCAGGGAAAAGCT
Source organism: Siniperca chuatsi (assembly GCF_020085105.1). Classification (NCBI taxonomy): domain Eukaryota; kingdom Metazoa; phylum Chordata; class Actinopteri; order Centrarchiformes; family Sinipercidae; genus Siniperca; species Siniperca chuatsi. The sequence continues at coordinate 804,190 of NC_058053.1, forward strand.
AGTAAGTGGACCTTGAGTGAAAGTTATTTCTTATTAGTTATTAGTTAGTTATTACCTTTCTGCCTATCTCTATTTATAAAACTCTTTGTCTGTTTGTCTCTCTTTCTCTGTTAATGTCGGTTTGTTTTTGTGTCTGTCCGTCTGTCTGTCAGTGCGTCTGAGTGGGAGGAGCTCAGTCCTGCAGGTCCAGAGAGGTGGAGTATGGAGGACAGTCTGCTCAGAGGGCTGGAACAACTGGCTGGGAGTCTCTGCCTGCAAACAGCTAGGATACTCCAGGTTTTGACTGCGGCTCAAATCCCTTGTTTTCTTAGAACTTTCTTAGCTCTATCTGCATGTTATGGTGGGATGGGAGATTCGTGTTCACATCCCCCGTTTCTTTCAGCTTGTTGTCTTGATCTGGATTGTCCCGCACCGTTCAGAAGTTTATGACAGCTTTGAAACTGTGGCCCACTGGTATGGCAGTCCAATACGTTTGTCCAGAGTGAAATATCTCAACAATTATTCAATGGATCACCAAAAAAAGTTGTAGAGACAGTCATGGTTCCCAGAGGATAAATCTCACTGACTTTTGTTGAACACTTCAGTTCATGACAGGATACCTCTAAAAGTCCTGTTAGTCTGTCATTAAGAGGGGTACTAAGATGTCTGTGGCTGTTTTTTCATTGAGGTTTGAGTTTTTGGCTATATTCTTGTTTGTTTGATTTCTTTGATGATCATGCCAGCTCCACCGTTCTTCCTCTGTCTATCTGCAACACAACAAAGTCGACTGTAAAACACATCACTTTTGGTGAGAGTGGAAGAGAAATTTAACCTGTACAGAACTACTAGACAGCCAGACAGTGAGTGTTTAGTGGGCATTCAGACCGAAAGCAGTCCAGCTTTAAAACAATGCCAAGGGGCTGCCGTGGTGTGGATGTGTTTCTTCAGGAACCGGTAAGACATGAAATACCATCCAGGAAGTCCAATTTGAGTAATAGATCTATGAGTTTGAAGGCTTATCAGACATCAGAACACTGCGCAGTGGTTTATAATCAGCATTTGATACTGTGGATCACGCCATCCTAGTGGACCGCCTTGAAAAATGGGTTGGCATAGGGACACTGCTCTAAAATGGTTTAAATCCTATTTATCAAATAGGACTTTCTCAGTGGTCATGGGTAATGCCTCCTCGTCAATGGCCCCTGTGACCTGTGGTGTTCCCCAAGGCTCCATCCTTGGGCTCTTGTAGTTCTGTATATACATGCTACCACTGGGACAGATCATAAATAAACACAAAATCCAGTACCATTGTTTTGCAGATGACACACATATTATGTCGCATTTAAAAACCAGCGAGGAAGGAAGTTTTAATCATCTTCTATCCTGTCTGTCAAAAATAAAGTGCTGGATGTCCCAAAACCTTCTCCAGCTAAATGAAAACAAATCGGAAATATTTCTCTTCAGTCCCCTAAAGTCCATCCCTATTTTATAGAAACATCTAGGATCCCAGTCTTCAAATGTCAAACCTGCAGCCAGAAACCTGGGTGTGATATTTGACAGCAAACTTTTGTTTGAGAAACAAATTACAAATGTTGTTTGATCATGTTTTGATCAATTAAGGAACATCTCAAAGATCAGGTCTTTTCTCTCTCGACCTGAGAAGGTCATTCATTCTTTATTTCTTCTTGATTAGACTATTGTAAGTGACTGTATTCAGGTTTTAGCCACAAAAAACATCTTGCGCCCTCAGCTGGTACAAAACGCAGCTGCTCAGCTTTTAACAGGTACTAGAAAACGTAATCATATCAGACCTGTTCACTGGTTACCAGTTAGTTTTAGAATTGATTTCAAGATCACCTTTAAAGCACTTCATGGTTCAGCTCCTAGCTACATTGCTGAACTGCTGCTCCATTATGAGCCAGGGCGCAGCCTCAGATCCTCAGCCACAGCTCTGCTGGCTGTTCCTGAGTCCCGGCTCAAGACTAAAGGTGACCAAGCTTTTGCAGTCAGGGCACCTCAGCTCTGGAACTCCATGCCCAAGGATCTGAGTCTGCTGAATCAGTGACATCTTTTAAATCACTTCTCAAAATGTATCTTTTCAAAAAAGCCTTTTATTAATTCTAGCACTCGTTTTATTGCCAACATATCATATCTGTTTTATTATTAGTAATTATCTTTATTGTTGGGGGTTTTCTTTTCTTTCATTGTATTGCTGTATTATTTGAATTGCCTGATTTTATTTGCCTCAGTCCTGAAATGTTTTAATCCTGGTTCAACCATGTAAAGCACTTTGTAACTTTGTTTTTGAAAAGTGACGTATAACTAGTATAAAAGTGTTATATTATTATTATTATTTTTAGATTTTTTAACTGTGGAAAATTATCACATTGTCATTTTATCTTTGGTCGCAACAATCACGAAAGTAAAGAGAAGAAATACACCATAGAATTACACCGTTCATGTTACAAAGTAATCTACCATGAATGTCCACTGGCACGTATTTGATTGGCCAATTCAGCGCCTTGCTGGATGACGTCACTTTCAGTTAAGCCTGAGTCAGCTTTTTTGCCAGATAACCCTTTATGCTGGCACCCCTACTGAGCTAATGGAGTGGTCCTATGAGAGAACAGTGAGAGAGTTGAACTGGACTGAGGTTTTAATGCTGTTTTGTTTCATCAGATGACCATAATAAGAAGCTATGTGGGCGATTATTGATCTTGCAGTGTTTTACATTGTAAGTTAAATTAAGTATAAGTTGTATCATTTTAATGGAAGTGGAGTGTAGCGTTAAAGGGCTTCTTATGCACATTATAGTAAGATTTTGAGTTCATGTCCGAGCATATCAAAAGCACAATGTACAAAACTTTTTGGAGGTTCGCTACATGGAGACTAGTTGCTGGGTCTTTTTCATATATTAACATGTATAACAGTGATCAGCCTCAACCCAATATTTTAAAAACATTATCAGGTTACAATTTGAACAGTCTCATCATCAGTTGTACATTATATCTGTGTTGCTGTGTGTCTGTCAGGTATGTGGAGTCGTTCTTCGTCTTTCTGACCTCCATTGAGCAGGAGCTTCAGTACAACATGGTGTCCATCAACCTGAGCCAGTCACAGATCATTAAACTCCAGAACGCCACAACCTTCAGGTAGAAAGAACATCCTCATTTGAATGAATGAAAAAGTATGCAAACTAATGGTGCTATAGTCAGTGACACTTGGCAGCATATAAATCATCCAAAGCAACTCCATTACAGCTGGACGTGTGTGTTGCTCCTTTTCATCTACTTTGAGCTCAAAGAGTAGAATGAAGCCTAATCCAGCTCTGTCTGCAAATAACAGTATTTGTTTACTTTGTTCAAAATGTATATGTGTTTTTAAGAGAATAAAGGGAACCAATAATATGTAGCTGGTATATAAATGCAACAATAATGGAAAATTCAAAAGTGGAGATACTAAAATAATGAAGAAATGAAAATTACAACCTAAGATAAGAAATGAATTACATATTGTGGCGTGAAAAACCTTGTACCTCTGTTTCTGGAGATTTTTTAGATCAGTTAAAGCTAAATGGTCCTCTACGGATTGGGCCAAGTCTCTACAACTCTATAGGTAATGCATGCTAAAATGCAACAGTTGACACACTGGATATACAAGATTTTTCATCAGTGATATTTTATGATTTTTTATTGTGTTGACTCTAAAAGCTGTAGGGCCTATAGCAGAAAAATAAGGCTCTGCATTCCACTTTTTTCAGCCTTTTGTGTCAATTATTGGGGGAGTTGGAGAGTCTGTGCAGCTAATTTGCTTATTTGCAAAATGTTAGCGTCTATCTATTTGCAAGTTTTATTAGTGATTATTTTGATTACCAGGAGGAAATAAATACCAGATTTTCCAAATACCTAAGATGAATATTGTTAAGTAGTTTTAGTTCACTTTCCAGACTCAAATATTATTTTTTAACAAACCTGGCAGCCGTATCTGAAGACTGATATTTCGCCCAACAAACTTGATGATGATGATTTGTCATTGGACAGTTTATTCAGAAACACTACTTACCAGTTACTACTTAAAACCAGTAGCCCATTAGCCCAGTAGACATTAGTTAGCAGGGCAGACAGTGGACTTGCGCAGTTCTTAAAAACTGCTCATAGTGGATGTTCTTGTAGTTGTGCCGTGTACAGACCAAGTGGCCAAAATACCCTTGCTGACATGAGCAAATTTATGTCAATCGGATCCTCAAGAGTCAAGACTATTAAGATGCAGAACATATAACTGGAGAGTTATATGTTCTGCACATCTCGTGTGGGTCCTTAAGCAAGACCCTTCACACTACTGCCTACCTCATGCAATGATGAGTGACAATGAAAGATATGAGATGCCGGTTCAGACGTCGCCTGGCCAAACAAGGTCTGTGTCAGGTGCTGGGGAACCAGAGCGCCGTGATGAAAAATGGGCAACTGGAACAAGACGGAGATGGGCAAGATGCGATAACAAGGCTCTGATGGAATGCTACTACTCCAGTAACCCTAGTCAGAGGGGTTACATGCAGAGGATGTGGGATGAATGGTTACTTTGAAACCCACAATCAAGGCTTACAGTGAAGCAACTAGTAGCTCAGTGTTCCAACATCCACAAGCGGCAACTGCTATCACAACTTGAGATTGAAGAGATACAACATAAATGCTACGGCAAGGGGGAGCCAGGACAACAGGTCAGAGGGGAGCCAACGGCGGCTCCCCAACCGGAGATTGGGTACGAAGCCCCAACAAGTGCAATCACGCTGAGTGAGGCAGCGACTGACCTGAAAGATAAGATCATGGCGAAAATGAATGCAAGGCAACCCCGACGCCAATTACAACGGCTAAGTGAAGTACCATCAGAAAGTCTCCTAGAATATGCAAATGCAGCATTGAGTGCGATCCCTACCACAACCATCACTGAAACCAATGAGCTGATATATGCCTCAGCAGCAGTGATCCTCGAGATGCTTGGCTATAAGAGCAACCATGGGAGCCATGAGAAACAGTACCCACCATGGAAACGAAGGCTGGAGGCTAAAATCAAGGAGGCACGGAGAGAAGTGAGCCAACTGACAGAGGCCGAGAGAGGTGCAATGAGAAAACAAGTACCCAAGAGGTACAACCAGATGCCCATACCTGAAGCACTCAAAACTGCCAAACAGACTCCAAGCCTTGGCCAGCCGCCTAAAGATGTACACGAGAGATAATGAAGCCAGAAGAATAAACCGGCTGTTCGCAACTCAACCTGCGAAAGTGTACGTTCAGTGGTAGGGTAATAACAGCAGAGCAGACCCACCAAGGCTGGAAACTGAACAGTACTGGAAAAGTATATGGGAGAGGGAGGCATCACACAACAGCGATGCACAGTGGCTGGTGGCTCTCAGCAACCTCCCTGAACAGATGCACCCTGAATGGCTTACCGAAGGGAGTACAATCCTGATCCTGAAGGATCCCGCAAAGGGTACAGTCCCATCCAACTATTGGCCAATAACCTGTCTCTCCACAACATGGAAGCTCATGTCAAGCATCATTGCGGCTAAGATAAGTGGGCACATCGCGGCATTTATCTTAGCCGCGATGATGCCAGACATGAGCTTCCATGTTGTGGAGAGACAGGTTATTGGCCAATAGTTGGATCAATACATGAGCAAAGCACATAAGGGCATCGGCGAAGAAACCAGAGAAGCCAAACA